>NW_006922366.1:105690-110600 GCF_000298275.1 Orycteropus afer afer
TTTTTTTTTTTTTTTTCCAATAAACTGTTTCTTGATCATATTCTAACTCCTAAAGTGTTTGAAAGTTGACCATTTTTTTTATACTGTGACCCTGTGAATAAATTCTTCTCATTGTTTTTTTTTTTCCTTATGTTTCCTGAGTTGTTAGATATCTTGCCTGTAAAATCAAACCAAAGCTACTGTCACTGAGTCAATTCTGATACATAGTGACTCCCACTGGGTTTTCAAGGCTATAAATCTTTACGAAAGTAGATTGCCTCATCTTCCTTCCATTGAGCAGCTTGTGGGTTTCAGCTGCCAACTTTCTGGTTAGCAGTCAAATGCCTTGCCCCCTACATGACCAGAGCTCCTTACCTTGCCCATAGAACGTTCAATATTGCAAATCACAGTTTGATTTTTTTCTTTCAATTCTTTCAGCTTGAGAAATGCCAAACATATTCTTCCCTTTCATTTTTCTAATTCTTGGTCTTTAAACATTTAATTACAGTACTTTGTCTTTTCATGGTGCCCTTTTTTTTTTTTTTTTTTTTACTTTGAGTTTTGTCCTACATTTTCCCTTACTCTATCCAGGACCTCTTTTTTTTCTTTTTTTTAAAGACAGATTGTGTACCTAAATGCATCAATGTGCTCTCATACACAAATGTTAACAAACTGATGCAGTTTTTTGTTTTTTTTTTAAGTTTATCATAATATGCTTAGTAATGTTTGGTAATCTGTTTTATAACTACATAAAATTATACAATTGAAAATTCTGGTAAATGAGTGAAAACATTTTGCCATAATTCAGCTACTGCACAAAATATCCATTCCAATTAAACATAATTTTCTAATCACTACCAAAATGTTGGACATTTTTTTAATATTTGAAATATGCATATTTTCAAATAATATTTTGTCTAAGTTTCTGGAATACTTAACAATATTTTCACATTAATTTTATGGCTCTTAAACCAACTTGTTTAAAACTAACAGTTCTGTCCTGGAGGAAGTGTACCTGAAATGCTCCTTGTAAGCGAGAAATCGCCAGACTTCGTCTCACCTATTTTGGTCATGTTGTCAGAAGGGACCGTTCCTTGGAGAGGAATGTCATGCTGGGTAGGGTGGAGGGTCGACAAAAGAGGGGGAGGCCTTCAACAAGATGGATTGACACAGTGGCTGCTATGATGGGCTCAAGTATATCAGGGATCGTGGAGCTGGCGTGGGATCGGGCAGTGTTTCGTTCTGCTGTGCATGGAGTCGTTATGAGTCGGAAACAACTCGACGGCACCTAATAACAACAACAACAAACCAATTTGAGTGTATCAATTTTCAAATATCTTTCCTGGTACAAGAAATCCCAGGGTTAAAAACATTCAACTTACATGTAACTTGTACTCATGAACCAACCCTTATAAGGCATATTTTATTAAAAATTTGAGGTACATACAAGGGTTTGTAATAATGGATGAGCTCTACTTTGCAAAATACTTCAAAACATTATCATTATTATCATATTATTATTATTATTACTGTATTATTGTGTTAAAGATGTTCTAGTGTACCTGGAAGAGTTTCTTTACTGTTTTTTATGCAAAGGAAAGTACATTATATGCTGCATACTAAGACAAACATTTGACTAACGGATGTTAGATAAGAACCTCAGCTAACTGTTCTGACTTATGTACAACTTCAACTTAAAGACAAAGTTAGGAACAGAATTCATTCCTAAATTGGGGACTGCCTGTATTTCCTTTGTCTTTTAATTCATTTATTCATCTTATAATGAAATTTAATCACATTTTCAGGAGCTCTGGTAGCATAGTGCCTAAGGCACTTGACTTCTAACCGGAAGGCTGGCAGTTCAAACCCACCAGCCACTCCTTGGAAGGAAGGTTGAGCAATCTACTTCTGTAGTGATACGGCTTCAGAAACCCAAGAAGGGGTCGCTATGAGTCATGTCTGACTCAATGGCATATAACAACAACAACAAATCACATTTTCCATAAACTTTTATGCTATTAAGTGCTTAAAATATATTTCTTCATTACAAAGTTATGTCGACAACTCTGTATCTTATATTTTTTCTTTTTAAAGCCAGGTACCTGAGATAGGAGGGCACATGGCTTGGGGCTGCTCTATTTGGGGTTGGCTTTATTTTAAAGCTGGGGGGCTGAGGTAGGTGAACATGTGGCTAAGGGTTGCTCCTCTTGGGGGCAGCTTTATTTTAATTGCAAGCCCCAGATAAGTGAGCACAGAGTGGTAAGGAACAACTGAAGGTGGTGAAAATGTCTGACAATATGTCCTCCTCTTGTGGTTTACATGTTTCTGTGAGGCTGGAGGTTATACCACAGATGTTGCAAAATGGCAGCAAGGTTACCATGGTGGATATGTTTCAGAAGAGTATCTGGGCTAAGATAGACTCAGAAGAAGGAAGAAGCCATTCACTTCTCAAAGAATTGGCCAGTGAAAACTTTATATATAGCAGTGAAATGCAGTCTGATATATTACTAGAAAACTTAATGAATAGCCCTGAAACATTGTTCAATATAGTGCCAGAAGATGAGCCCATCAAGTCAGAAGGCACTCAAAATTTGACTGAGGAAGAGCTGACTCCTCAGAACAATATGGATGGAGTAAAACTTTTGTGACCCCCATTGGCTGATGTGACATGACTCAAAAAGAATAGAAACAGATGTAAATATCCAAAGTAGAACACAAACAAATTGATATCCTAGGCATTAGTGAGGTGAAATGGACTGGTGTTGGCCATTTAGAACCAGACAATCATATGATCTACTATGACAGGAATGATAAATTCAAGAGGAATGGTGTGGCATTCATCATCACAAAGACAGTTTCAAGATCTATCCTGGAGTACAATGATGTCAGTGATAGAATAATGCCCATACACCTACAAGGAAGACCAGTTAATATTACTATTATTCAAATCTATGCACCAACCACCAAAGCCAAATATGAGGAAATTGAAGGTTTCTGCCAACTTCTGCAGTCTAAAATTGATCAAACATGCAAGCAATCTGTGTTGCTTATCACTGGTGACTGAAATATAAAAAGATGGAAACAAAGAAAAGTTATCAGTAGTTGAAAACATAGCTTTGGTGATAGAAATAATGCTGGAGATTACATAATAGAATTTGTAAGACCAACAATTTATCTATTACAAATACCTTTTTCAAAAACGTATGTGATGACGATGCACGTGGACTTCACTTGATGGAATACACAGGAATCAGACTGACTACATCTGTGGCAAGAGGTGATGGAGAAGTTCAATATCTTCAGCTTAAACAAGACAAGGAGCTGATTATAGAACAGACCATCAACTGCTCATATGCAAGTTCAAGTTAAAATTGAAGACAATTAAAACAAGTCCACAAGAGCCAAAATATGACCTTCATAGTATTTCTTCTCAATTTAGACACTATCTAAAGAATAAATTTGATGGATTAAACACCAGTGACTGAAAAGCAGAGGAACTGTGGGATGGCATCAAGAACATTATACATGAAGAAAGCAAGAAATCATTAAAAAGACAAGAAAGGAAGACCAAAATAGAGTCAGAAGAGACTCTGATATTTGCCCTTGAGCAAAGAGTAGCTAAAGAAAATGGAAGAAATTACAAGATAAAAGAGATGAACAGAAGAATTCAAAGATCAGCTTGAGAAGACAAAGCCAATTACTATAATGAAATACTCAATGACCTGGAGTTAGTAAACCAAAGAGAAGAATGCTCTAGGCATTTCTCAAGCTGAAAGAACTAAGGAAAAAATTTAAGCCTCAAGTTGCAATATTGAAATATATATGTGCAAAATATTAAATGATGCAGGAAACATCCAAAGAAGATGGAAGGAATAAAGAGTCACTGTACCAAAAAGAATTGGTTGATGTACTTCCATTTCAGGAGGTGGCAAGAAGGAAGTGTGTCACTGTTGTATCCTTTCACCACACTTACTCAATTTGTATAGTGAGAAATAATCTGAGAAGCTGGATTATATGGAGAAGAATATGGCATCAGGATTGGGGAAAGACTCATGAAAAATCTGCAATATGCAGACGACACAACTTGCTTGCTGAAAGTGAGGATGACTTGAGTCACTTACTGATGAAGATTAAAGACTACAATTTGCAGTAAGGATTATGCCTCAAAATAAATAAAACAAAAATCTTCACAACTGGACCAATTAGTGCCATCGTGATAAATGGAGAAAAGTTTCAATTTATCAAAGGTTTCACATTACTTTGTTCCACAATTAACACCAATGAAACCAGCAGTCAAGACATCAGATGATGTGTATTTCACTGGGAAAATTGGCCTCTTTAATGTGTTGAAGAGCAAAGATGTCATTTTGAAGATTAACGTGTGCCTAACCAAAGCCTCTGGTAGCATAGTGGCTAAGGCACTTGACTGCTAACCAGAAGGCTGGTGGTTCAAACCCACCAGCCACTCCTCCGAAGGAAGGTTGGGCAATCCTACTTCCATAGTGATACTGCCTCGGAAACCCAAGGATGGGTCGCTATGAGTCGGGGCCGACTCGAACGCAAACAACAACAACAACAATAACCAAAGCCATGGTATTTTCAATTGGTTCTACACATGGAAAGCCGGACAAATAATAAGGAAAGCCAAAGAAGAGATGATTCTTTTGAGTTGTGGTGTTGGCAAAGAAGATCAGAAGAAAAAACAAATATGGTTCCATTAATTTTGGTTTTCTTCTTTCTTCTTTGCTCTTGACAAGGAGAGACCCATCGTTGCATCTAGATGGCAGATTGCTAGCTTTTAAGATCCCAGTCACTACTCGCCAAAGTAGGAGGTGGAACAATGTTTTGTATAGTATGTTATGCCAACTAAGTTTGATGTTCCTTGCAACTATGGTCCCAAGCCTGCAGGATCAACTACTGGGTCCCTCTGG
>NW_006922366.1:112200-121949 GCF_000298275.1 Orycteropus afer afer
ATTTGTTGAAATGTGTGAGGGATGAGAAGAATGTTCAGCAAATGTTCAGTGGGTATTGTTTTCCTGATGCTGACACCCATGAAACACTCATGGCATCCATGAATAATTTGTTCAAGAGTCATCAAAAATACCAAACCACACACTTACTATCTTTCTTTAGTTGATATTACTACTGCTACTCTATTAATATTTTTTGTAAATTAATTGTATTAAATACTCTGAACAACAGAGAGTGTCAAGAATGAAAATTCAATGAAAATGAAGAACACTATGCTTCATTTTTTAAGTGACTAACATAAATTTTCCCCATATGTAAATAAAAAACATAACAATTATAATAATAATAAATAACTTGAATATAATAGATAACTTTTCAATGTATTTTATATTAATTTTTATATAATTAATATAATTTAAATCAATATTTCATAATTTTATTAATTTTTATAGTTTTGTTAATTTAAAATTCTACAAACAAATTTCCATAACTCTTACATCAGTTTGTCATACTGTAGTGTCTTCTGTGTTGTTGTGATATTAGAAGCTATATCACCAATATTTCAAACAGCAGCAGGGTCATCCATAGTGGACAAGTTTCAATGGACCTTCCAGACTAAGACAGAGAGAAAGAAGGACATGGAAGTCTTCATCTGGAAAAAGGGCCACTGAGAAACTTCTGAATAGCAGAGAAACATTGCCTGATACAGTGCCAAAGGATGAGACCTTTGGAAGGCACATAAAATATTACTAGGGAAGAGCTGTCTCCACAAAGTAGAAAGCCAAAACCAAACTCACTGCCATTGGCTGAACTCTGACTCATAGTGACCACACCTTGGGTTTCTGAGGCGGTATCTCTCTGGGAGTAGCTGGCCCCATCTTCCTTCCAAAGAGTGGCTGGTGAGCTTGAACCACCAGCCTTCTAGTTAGCAGTCAAATGCTTTAGGCGCTTTGCCTCCAAAGCTCCCAGTAGACCTTATGACATGGATAAAGTAAAGCCTTTCGGACCTTCATCTGCTGATGCTGTTGTTATTAGGTGCCATCAAGTGGATTTTGACTTATAGTGACACTAAGCACAACATAACAAAGCACTGACCAGTTTGCTCCATCCTCACAATTGTTTCCATGTTTGAGCTCACCATTTCAGTGACTAGGTCAGTCCATCTAGTTGATGGCCTTCCCCTTTTTTTGCTGACCCTATACTTGACCAAACAAAATACCTTTCTAGAGGGAGTGGTCCCTTCTGACATTTGCTGATGTAGCATGACTCAAAGTGAGAACAGCTGTAAACATCCATTCTAATAATGTAGAATGTAAGAGAATGAATCTAGGAAAATGGGATGTTGTCAAAAATAAAAGTGAATGTATAAAGATCAATACCCAATGCATTAGTGAGCTGCAGTGGATTGATATAGGTCATTTGGAATCAAACAGTCATATGGTCTACTATGTTGGGAATGGAAAAATGAAGAGTAATGGAGTCATTCATTATTAAAAAAATAACTTTTTAAAAGAAGTTTGAAATACAGTGCTGTCAGGGATAGTATAATATTCACAACACCTATAAGGAAGACTAGTTAATACTACTATTATTCAAATTTATGCACACAATATTAAAGCCAAATTATTAAAAATTGAAGATGTTTACCAAATTGTGTGGTCTGAAATCAATCAAACATGCAATCAGGATGTATTGATAATTACTAGTGATTGCAATGCAGAGGTTGGAAACAAAGGAGCATTGATAGTTGTAATATATGGCCTTGGTGACTGTGCCACAAGAATCAAAGTAATTGCATCTGTGAAGTAACCATGGAGAAGCCCAGTATATTCAGTTATAAAAGGCTAGGGACCCAGTATAGAACAGGTCATCAATTACTCCTATGAAACTTGAAGTGAAAGCTAGGGAAAGTGAAAATCTGACCTTGAGTATATGCCATTTGAAGTTAGAGACCATTGGGAGTCTAGATTGATGTATTGAACATCAATGACCAAAAATCAGACTGGCTGTGGGATGATATCAAATATATCAAATATGAAGAAAGTAAAAAGTCATTAAAAACAGGAAAGGAAGGAAATATGAAAATGGATGTCAGAAGGGACTCTGAAATTTGCCCTTGAATGGAGAGTAGCTAATGGAATGGAAGAAATGATGAAGTAAAAGAGCAGATCTAGAGGACAAAGTAACGTATTATAAAGAAATGTACAAAGACCTGGCATAAGAAAAGCAAAAGAAAATAACATATTCAGCATTTCTCGAGCTATAAAAACTGAAGAAAAAAATTCAATACATGAATTGCCATATTGAAGGATTCTATGGGCCTAATATTGAATGATGCAGAAAGCATCAAAATGCAATAGAAGGAATACACAGAGTCACTTTACCAAAAAGAATTGATTGATGTTCAACCATTTCAGGAGGCAGCATATGATCAAGAACAGATGTCACAGAAGGAAGAAGCCCAAGCTAGTCTGGAGGAATTGGCAGAAAAAATTATGGCTGCAGGAATTAAGCCATTGAGATAATTGAGACTTTTCAAAAAAAAAAAAGAGGCAATGCTAGAAGCACTTATTCATTTGTGCCAAGAAATTTGGAAGAGAGCTTCCTGGCTCGTCAACTGGAAGAAATCCATTTTTTATGGCTGTTCCAAAAGAGATGATCCAACAGAATGTGGAAATTATCAAACAATATCATTAATATTACTTGTAAGTAAAATTTTCTAGAAAATAATTCAAAAATGATCACAACAATATATTGACAGGGAATTACCAGAAATTCAAGTTGGATTTAGAAGAGGATGTAAAACGAGTGATATTATTGCTGATGTCAAATTGATCTTGGCTGAAAGAAAAATACCAGAAATGTGTTTACCTGAGTTTTATTTTCTATGCAAAGGTATTTCACTGAGTGACTCTTAGCAAATTATGGAAAATATTTAGAAGCGTGGAAACAATTCTGCTCATGAAGAACATGTACAGTAGACAAAGGGGCATGCATTGGAACCAAACAAGTGAATACAGCATAGTTTAAAAATATGGAAGGAATGTGTCAGGATTGTATCCTTTCTTGATAATTATTCAGTCAATACACATCCTGAATGAATAATCTCAGAAGCTGGACTATATGAGAAATGGCATGGCATCAGGATTGGAGGAAGAAGACTCATTAACAACCTGAGATACACAACTTGTTGACATAACTTTGCTTGCTGAGAATGAAAAATACTTGAAGCACTTCCTGATGAAGATCAGAGACCACAGTCTTCAGTATGGATTATACCTCAACATAAAGGAAAAAAAAAATCTTCACAACTGGAATAATATCATGACAAATTGAGAAAACATTAAAGTTTTCAAGGAGTTCATTTTACTTGAATCCACAATTAATACCCATGGAAACAGCAGTCAAGAAATCAAATGATTTGCATTGAATAAGTCTGCTGCAAAAGACCTCTTTAAAATTTTTAAGAGAGAAGTTGTCACTTTGCAGACTAAGGTGAGCCTGACGAAAGTCTTTGTTTTTTCAATAGTCCTATGCATGTGAAAGATGGATAATGAATAAGGAAGACTGCAGAAGAATTGATACATTTCAATTATGGTGTTGGTGAGGAATAAGGAATATTCCATGAATTGCTGGAAGAATGAGCAAACCTGTCTTGGAAGAAGTACAAGCAGAACGCTCCATAGAATTGAAAAAGTACAGACTTCATCTCTCTTATCATGGTAATGCTATCAGGAGGTACTTGTCCTTGCAAAGGATATCACACATGGTAAAATGGAAGGTCAACCAAAAAGGGGAAAGCTCTCAATAAGAAGAGTTGATAATAGCGGCTGAAACAATGGGTTGGAGCATAGCAAAAATTGTTATGATGTCACAGGCCCGGGCAGTGTTTCATTCTATTGTACATAGAGTTGCTATGAGTCAAAACAGATTTGAAAGTACCTAAGAACAATAACATATACAAATCTATAGAAAAAAAAAATATTTTGAAGATAAAATCTCTGTGAAATAATAGTCTTAGAACCAGAGGTATTGATTTTTTCAATTCTTAATGGTGTGATATTGAATAATCCATAAGTCTGTTCTCTCTCTATTTCTACCTTTTTCTCTCTCTGTGCTTCTTTCAATTAAATATACTGGTCAACATAACTACTTCCAGCTATAAATATATATATTTTTTTCTAAATGACAACTGACAGTATTAGTTTGCATAGTAATGTTTACTTCATATTGTTTTATTTTCGCTTCAATCCTTTAACAACATATATCAGAGCTACTTAATATTTTTTCCACATCCAATCAAAATATCTCAATAAATCAGGAATTTTACTCATATTATAATTTACATTATGAACTGATGTATAAGAATGGAATTGTCATCTTATAATTATGTTTGGGTACCTTTTGTATTTGAGGTTCTTTGTAAATATTAGACAAATAAAAATTATGTATTTGTCACTCATAAGGTATTTCTAGGATCACTGAGAATATAAATCTATTAAGGGAATTACAGTACAAACCAAAGTGGTTCATTATGAGAATTGCAACAAGATAATCTAAGACATAAGAAGAGTTATGGGAGGGATTCACACAAGTTTTCAAGCAGTAAGTAATTCTGTACAATACAGAAAGAGAAGTTATTATTTCAATAGAAAGATACGGAGTTGATTTACGATCCACGCAAAATGAGGAAGGTGAGAAAAGCATGAATGAAGCAACAGCCTAAGTTAAGTGCAAGAAATGGCATGTCATTTAAAAGTATAATGGGGCAAATGTAATAAGAAAGCAAAGATGGTTTGGCTTGGTAGAGGTTAAAGTGTTTGGATTTGATTCTGTAAACAACAGAAAAACTGTAGAGGGTTTTTGACCATGTGAGTAAACCATTCCTATGTTTAGTCTACAAGAGGTTGATCTCATAAGATATATGGAAAAAGAAACAGCTTACTAGCAAGGAGACCAGTTTTAATTTAATACATTTAAATTACATTTAACTTGAAAAATCTTACATGTACATATTTAAATTGAACAAGAGCAGACTTCAATGTAAAAATTAGTCTAAATTGTTCTTCTACATAGAATCATTTATTCATTGACAAAACAAATATTTTGAAAGCTACCAGAATAAATTTAGAAACAGTGGCTCTGAGGCTTCTCTTACTTTAAAATAGAGGTCTAACACAATGACACATAAACAGAACACAGCTTACAGACATTTTTTTTGGCTTGCATGCTAAAAAATAAATAATAAATAAATAGAACACTTTAGGAATAAAAATTATTTCTCTAGCTTCATTAAACCATCAGCTATCTATTATTCTATTTTTGTCCAAATTTTGTTTTAGTGAGGTTAACTATGACTAATGTAATTAAAAGTGGAATCATCTCAATTCTATACTACCAATCCAAGTTATCTTACCCTATATATATAATTTTATTTTGAAATAAGTATCATCTCAAAAGAATTTCCAAAAACAGTATAGAGAGCTCCATGCATAGCTTGTTCAACTTGGACTTTATTTTTTCCTTGGCACATAACACATAAGCAAATGAACTTCTTAATGTTTTGTTGGTTATATTCTATATTTTTTCATCTAATCCCACTAGAAAAGAATTTCAAAATAGAAAGGATCTTTGTTCACTGATGTATAGTACTCAAATACTGTCAGCAACAGTAGAACTTCAATGAATATTTATTGAATGTGGCTTATATAATAATGACTAATGTTAGTAAAGTACTTAGTCTTTTCCGTATGTTTTCACATATGTTTCAAGAGCTATACATATATATATATATATATACATGTATATGTTGTTGCAAAAGACCTTTTCATTTTATTTTGTTTACCATAAGCATTTTATTTATTTATGTTTATTTTTACAGTGTTCCCTCCCCTCCCACTTTATGTATTGACTCATACTCCAAGGATTGTAAGTTTTATATATAAGCTTTATACATACTGACTCATGCTCATGTACATGTTTACATTGAACAGGAGCAGACTTCAATGTAAGAATTACATGTAAGAATTAAAACTTTATGAGGTCATTACTAACAATATTATTTGTGGATCTTTTTCAAATCAACTGAATTTTATATTTTTTTCTTAAAATAACTATCATATTTATTGTTTGAATTTTAGGACAAAATATAGGCAAAGATAATGACATTTTCTAGGTTACACAAGACATATGTCTTGGCAGACTTGCTATCTTCTGTGAAATATTAAGTGTTATGGGGAAATGGAGGATATGCACTGTATTTTGTCTCATCTTTTTTCACTATTAATTAAAATAAACTATATGAAATTTGTAAAATATTGTTACACAAAGATATGAATGAGTTGATATCGCTATTTCTTAACAATTCAATACATAGTTTTACAAAGAGGAAAATACTAAAAATAGTATACAGCAAAATACAAAAAGAAAACAAACCTTCTAAAAAATTCCTTCTAAGATGAATAAAATCTATTGCATATTCACACATAAGCTGCATAGCTTCAATGTTGATAGATATATTTTGTTGTCAGTGAAATTAAATTGAAATAAACTATTAAGTGACAGAAGGAGTTATCTAGCATTCATTTTGTTCAAAGGAATTTGGGATGTATTCATATGGAACCTATGTTAAATCATTTGGCCTATTTAGACAATATTTCTAGTTCTTATTACTCAGGATACAAAATATCCCATTTATTTCTATGACTTGCCAATGTCTTTATGTAATGCTCTAAGATTTTCACATGTCCTGGCACTGCCAATGGTTGTTGGGAAATCTAAAGTCAAGCTAATATTTTCTTCTATAACTTGTATGTCTGACAATTCATATTTTATTTCTACTTTTGTTGTGTCTTCTCTATATTCTTACTTTTCTACTTCATGGTCTTCCTTAATGAAGTGATTTGTTTTTTATTTTTATTTTTTTAAGATATTCTACAGTGTTTATTCACAATTACACTTTGCTTCAGAACTTTATTTATTTACTTATTTATGGAAAGTGTTTTTCTCCATCTTGAAGTTTACTTTCCCTTATCATTTTCCTTATTATAGGAAACAATGGCTAGGCTAACATTCAAAAAATATATTATCAATCACTTGTATTTTAATTTTTACTATATAAGTTATTTGAAGAAATGAAAAGTAAAACAAGAGACATTCAAATATTTTTCCAGGCTAATTAATTTATTTTAATTAATTGTTGTGTTATAATAATGATACCTATCTTTGGATCTGAAACTATGAATATAAGAAAATTTCTGAAATAAAAAGGATATAAAAAAAATAATCCAACAATGGGTACATACTTAATGTGAAAGATTGTGTGATTTCTCCCTAATAATGAGATTAAGGCATGTGTATCATTTTCAGTATATTTTCTCAGTTATATAAGCAGTGAATTCAGAAACATAAAAAATAAAAGGCATTCTAACTGTAGGGGAAAAAATATATCTACACATGGCATTAGAGGATAATCTACATATAAAGTCTACAAAACATATGTTACTGTTATAAATATGAATGTAGAGAGAACACAGGATAAAGATTACATTAGAAAATTACAGTCTATCAGCAAATTATTATAAATTGAAGTTAGACAAGCAATACTATTAAAAATGATATCAAATTTTGTAAAAGAATTGAGGAAAGCTGAGAATATGTGTGTAAGATTGACATCAGTGAAAATGGCAAAGTCGATTGATTAATGGCCTTCTCCTTCCACATAAAAATAACAATTGATGTGGCTATGAATTTAAAAAGTGTTCCAACACCCAGCACTCTACAAAAACTGAGAAAGTTTTTCTTATTTCTCTTCTATCCAGGTTTTAGAGGAAATTTCTGTCAAAACACTAAATGATCACAAGTTAAAGGAAAAGAGATGTCATCAGGTAAAGATACAGTTTTTAAAAAATAGTTAAGGAAAATCATTAAACAAACAAATTTCAACTTACTGTTGAAACAAATTTTGTTACTGTAGGTAACAAAAACAAATTTTAAGGAAGGAAAAGAGTATGATTTCCAGAGTTTAACATTATAATATTAAAAGTTATTCAGCTATCAATATGAAATTTATGAAGTATTCAAAGACACAAGGTTGTGTGGCCCATTCACAAGAGAAAATGAAGAAATAATTCCTAATGAAATACAGATGTAGGACTTTCTACACAAAGACTTTAAGTTAAAATATGCTTAAATAGCTATAATAAAACATGGGCAATGAGATAAAGGAAATTAGAAGAACGGTTTCTCAAAAATAGAGAGTGCCAATAAACACAGTAGAAATAGAATTATAAAAAGGATAAAAATAATAAAAAGGAACAAGTGGTGGAAGATCTGGATATGAAAAAATAAAATAACTGAAATCTGAAATTCAATAGCATAGTTTGGTATGGGTTGATTTGTGTCCACCAAAAAAGTTGTTCATGTAGTAATTCCTAGTAGTGAATGTGAACTCTTTTGTCTTTGCAGATGTAATTAATTAAGGAAATATGAGGCTATATCATAGTAAACTGACAGTGTGCCTTAGTCCAATATTATTGGTATCTTTATAAAAAGAGAAGAGATACAGACAGAGAGACATATGCAAAGGAAAGATGGCCAGATGAAAACAGAAGTAAATTGTAATTATACTGTCAAAAGCAAAGGAAAATCTCACAGCAGCAGAAGTTAGAAAAGGTAAGGAAAACTTCTCACCTAGACCATTCAGAGAGATTATGTACAGCTGATATGATAATTTGAGACTTCTAATCACTATAAATAAAAAAGGCAGAGGGGACTGGAACAGATAGAGGAGTCAGCCTCAGGGATCCAGATGAGGAGAGGGAACCCAGTCCATGCCCTATAGTGGCAAGGCGGGAAAATGGGAAAGGACACAAAAGGCCAAGGGGACAGGATCAGATTGAGGAGTTACCCTCAGAGATCCAGGTAAGGGTGGTTGGAGAGGTTTTCAATAGCTTACGGAGACAAAACTGTCTGCTAGTTTGTCCTACTGTGGTGACATGTTGTTGTGAGTTTTGAGGCTGTGCCACTGGTCTTTCAAACACAGTGGGGTATGTATGGTGCATAAGTATCAGCCCAACTTGCAGACTGAGACAGACTAGGAAGAAGGAAGAGGCCATCTACTTCTCAAAGAATTGGTCAAGGAAATCCTTATGATAGCAGAGAAATACTGTCTGCTACACTACTGCACAATTTTATGAATAGTCTGGAACCACTGTTCCATACAGAGGAGGAAGATGAGTCAATTAGGTTAGAAAACTCTCAAAATAGGACTGGGTAAGAGCTACATTATCAGAGTAAAACCAGCCTTATTCATATGGATAAGGTAAAGCTTTTGAGTCCTCCATTTGCTGATGTGGCACCATTAAAATTGAGGAGAAACAGCTGCAAACATCCATTAATAATTAGAACATGAAATATGTGACGTATGAATCCAGGAAAATTAGAAGTTGTCAAAAATGAAATGGAATGCATAAAGATTGATATACTAGGCATTACTGAGCTGAAATGGACTGGTTTTGGCTATTTTGAATCAGACAACCATGTGATCTACTATGCTGGGAACAACAGCTTAAAGAGGAATGGTGTGGCATTCATCATCACAAAGGATGTTTCAAGATCTGTTCTGAAGTCCTATGCTGTCAGTGATAGGATAATATCCATAAGACTAAGAGGAAGACCTGTTAATATGACTATTATTTAAATTTATGCACAATCCACCAAAGTCAAGGATGAAGAAATTGAAGATTTTTAT
>NW_006922366.1:122963-129910 GCF_000298275.1 Orycteropus afer afer
TTGGTTATGCCAAGAGATTTGGAAGACAGCTACCTGGCCAACTGACTGGAAGAGATCCATATTTGTGCCCATTCCAAACAAAGGTGATCCCACAGAATGTGGAAATTATAGAACAATATTATTAATATCACACACAAGTAAGATCTTATTGAAGATAATTCAAAAACGTTTGCAGCAGTATATTGACAGCGAACTTCCAGAGGTGCAATCTGGATTCAGAAGAGAACTTGGAACATGGGATATTATAGCTGCTGTCAGATGAATCTTGGCTCAAGGCAAAGAATACTAGAAAGATGTTAACTTTTGTTTTATTAACTACACAAAGACAGTTGATTGTCGGGATCATGATAAATTATGGATAATATTGAGAAGAATGGGAATTCCTGAACATTTGATTGCACTCATGAGGAACCTGTACATTGACCAGGAGGCTGTCGTTCAAATGGGAAAAGGGGACACTACACTGTTTAAAATCAAGAAGGGAGTATGTCAGGGTTGTATGCTTTCCCCATACTTATTCAATCTATATGCTGAGAAAATAATCCTAGAGCTGGACTACATGAAGAAAAACATGACTTTAGGATTGGAGGCAGAAACATTAACAACCTGAGATACACTGATGATACAACTTTGCTTGCTGAAAGTGAGGATGACTCAAGGCACTTACTGATGAAGATTGAAGAATACAGTCTGTAGGATGGATTACATATAAATATAAAGGAAACAAAAATCCTCACAACTGGACCAATAAGCAGGATCACAATAAATGGAGAAAAGAATGAGGTTGTCAAAGAATTCGTTTTGCTTGGTTCTATAATCTACACCAATGGAAGAAGCAGTCAGGACATTAGATGACATGTAGCACTGAGAAAGTCAGCTGCAAAGGAACTCTTTCAAGTGATGAGGAGCAAGGATGTCTCCTTGATGACTAAGGTGCACCTGACATAAGCCATGATATTTCCAATTGCCCTGTATATATGTGAGAGTTAGACAGTGAATAAGGAAGATAGAAGAAGAGTTGATGCTTTTGAGTTGTGATGCTGGCAAAGAATGTTAAAAGTACGATGGGCTGCTAAAAGAACTAACAGATCTGTCCTGGAGAAAGTGCAGCCAAAATGCTCCTTGGAAGCAAGAATAGCTAGACTTCATCTCACCTACTTTGGTCATGTTGTCAAAAGGGACCATTCCCTGGAGAAGGATGTCATGCTTGGTAAAGTGGGGGGTTGCTGAAAGAGGGTAAGGCCTTCAACAAGATGGATTTACACAGTGGCTACAAAAATGGTCTCACGTATAGCAAGGATCATGGAGCTTGTGCAGGATCAGGTGATGTTTCGTTCTGCTGTGCGTGGGGTTGCTGGCAGTCTGAAATGACTCAGTGGCAACTAACAACAACAACATCACTATCAGTATGAAAGAATAAATTCTGTTGTTTTAAGTCATTCATTTTGTGGTAATTTGTTATGGAAATCCTATGAAACAAATGTTGTTATGTGCCATTGATTAGGACCTGAGTCATAGCGACCCCTCCTTGGGTTTCCAAGGCAGTATCACTACAGAATTTGATAGACCAACCTTCCTTCTGAGGATTGGCTGGTGGCTTTGAACCACCAACTCTCTTGTTAGCAGTCAAGTGCCTTAGTCACTACACTACCAGAGCTCCCATGAAACAAACAGAGGTTTGATATCAGATATTGGACAGAGGTGTGGACGGTCAGCTACTCCAATGGGACCAACAGCCTGAATATATTCACGTGGTATTGGGATCTGATAATTGACCTAAAGATCAGCCCTGGTCACCAAGGCCTGCAGGGATGACTGCACTGGTGGCCTATGACTAGGAAGGGAAACAGCAAGAAGGGAGACAATCTGAGCTGTAGACTTTCAGCTGTTTGGAAGGTGCAGCCATTTTGAGTGTTTACAAGGAGTGGCCATTTTTGATGTTTAAAGTGACAGCATTCTCATTGAACAAGCGGAAGAAGAATCAGCCAACATAAATGTCAGTCAATTTAAATTACCTGGTCCAAGGATTATAAAAGAAAAAAAATAAAGAAAAATCAACAGTCCTAAAAGACCTGTAGGATACCATCAAGTGTACCAAAATATGCATTGAGTCTTTGATGGACTGGTGATTAGAAAGGGAATGTTGTTGTTGTTGTTGTTGTTATGTACTGTCGAGTCGGACCCAACTCATAGTGACCCCTCCTTGGGTTTCTGAGGCAGTATCACTATGGAAGAAGGATTGCCCAACCTTCCTTCTGAGGAGTGGCTGGTGGGTTTGAACTACCAGCTGTCTGGTTAGCAGTCAAGTGCCTTAGCCACTATGCTACTGGAGCTCCCAGGAAGGGAATAGAAAGATGATTTCAAGAAATAATTCACAGAAACTTTCCAAGTTTGATCAAAGAGATGAATCTATACATCGAAAAATTACAATGAATTCAAAGAAGGATAAACACAAATAAATTCACCATGAGGCGTATTTACGTTAAAGAGGTAAATTGTAATTCTGAGGGCAACCACTGAGAAAATAACTCAAAAATATATAGAAAAAAGCAAGAAATGAATCAAAATGATACACTATTTTTAAAAAATTAAACAAAGAGAAGGCAGTGATAGAGAAATTGAAGGATCATAGCTAGAAATATGTAATAATATCTGTACAACAATGTCTATTGCAGCACTTTTCACAATAGTTGGATGGAGGAAAAAACAAAATGTCCATTAACAAACAAAGGGGTAAGCAAAATATTGTTTATACATAAAATGGAATATTACTCAACCCTAAAGGGAAATCAAATTCTGATGATTTCATGAACCTTGAATGAACTTTGAAGATATGAATGAACCTTGAAAATGTTGTGATAAGATAAATATCAGTCACAAAAGGACAAATCCTGTGTGATCTCACATGAAATAAGCAAATATATTGAAAACAAAGATTATCAATGGTTACAAAGATTAGAGAGCAGGGAAATGGGAATTGTTGCTTAAGGAGCATTGAGTTTATTTTAATGTTGGTGAAATAATTTTAAAAAATATAGTGACAATAGCTGTGTTACATAAAGAATATAATGAATTTCACTGATTATATATGAGGAAATTATTGGAAAAAAATTCTCAATGAATATTTTACTCTGAACAAAATGACAAAGTAGATATGATTGTATATCCATACTGATGGATAGAAAAATCATATTTTCAAAACTATATGATACAACTTATGATAAGATGGTGGAATAGGCAGACAAGCTACACAAACCCTCTTCAACAAAGAAAAGAGAAACCAATTGACAGTAATATAGAAGATATTCCTGGAGCCCTGAGCTTTGAAAGGAAGTATACAGAAGAGGATTAGGCACCAACTAGTGGAAAAACCTGAACGAAAACAGTGAGTATGTAGATGGACATATCTGTGGACTATCAGCTACTCTGACGGGACCAACAGCCTGAATATTTCAAAGTGATGTTGGGACCTGAGAATTGACCTAAAGATCAGCCCTGGTCTCTCAGGTCTGCAGGGACAACTGTGCTGGTGGCCTATGAATAAGAAGAGAAACAGTAAGGAAGGAAACAACCTGAGCTGTGGACTTTCAGCTATCCAGAAGGCACAGTCATCTTGAATGTTTACAGACAGTGGCCATTTTGGATATTTCAAGTGACTGAGGTTGCAGACAATATGAATATTTAAAAGAGGTGGCCATTTTTGATACTTAAAGTGACAGCATTCTCATTCAGATTCCAGGGCCCTAAGAATAGGCTCCATTTGCCAAAGATGACAGGGACATATGGGAGGGTGACAATGGGAAAGAAGATGAGTAGTGAATGTATAAATGTTGCCAACTAGAAAAGAGAGGAGCGCAGTACCCTGCTTATGTAGATAACATCTGAAGGAAACAAAAGTCGTGGGCAAGTTAATCCAATGTACAATCACCAATTTTAATTACAAATGCAAAATTAATTTTGTTTAATTTATAGAAATAAAAATGTCACAATGTATCAGAGACAATAGAAGATCACAGTCCACACAAAGAAGCAAGATAAAGCAGGAGAAACAAGGGACCAAGATACAGACCCAGAATATATCCCTGAAAAAGAAGTAGCATTGGAACTCCCAGATAAGAAATTCAAAAAACTTATATTTAGGTATCTTTAATGAATTGAGAGACAAATCAAGAAAAACAATGAAAAAATTGAGGAAAAGACAGAGAAAACCTAGAACAATTTTGAAAGACAATACAAAAACAAAATGACAAAATAAATGACAAATTAGAAATGATATAATAACTACAAATAGAAATCTAGAAGATTAATACTAAATATTCAGAAACAGATAATACATTGAAAGGGCAAAATAGTAGAATTGAATCAATGGAAGACAGAATTAGTGAGATTGAAGACAAATACCTCACTACATTTTTGGAAATGGATCAATCAGAAAAAAAAAAGGATGAAAAACAAATGAAAAAAACCTAAGGTTCATGTGGGATACCATCAAAAAGAATAACCTATGTGTAATTGGAATCCCTAGGAGCTCTGGTGGCATAGTGCCTAAGGCATTTGACCAATACCCAGAAGTCTGGCGGTTCAAACTCACCTGGCAATCCTCACAAGGAAGATTGGACAAACTACTTCTGTAGCAATACTGCCTTAGAAACCTAAGGAAGAGTCGCTACAAGTCCGATCTGACTACTTTCAGTGAGTTTGTGTTTTTTTGGATTTTTAAATGGAATACCAGAACAAGAATAAACAAATAAAACCACAGAGAAAAATTTTCAAGATTTGTTGGAAGATAATTTCCCTGGTATGATGAAAAATGAGAATATATCCATTCAAGAAGTCCAAAGAACCCCAAACAGGATAGACCCCAAAAGAAAATCACCAAGACATATCATCATCAAACTCACCAAAAGCAAAGACAAAGAAAGAATCCTGAAAGCAGCACAGGAAAAAAAAAAAAAAAAAAAAAAAACCTACAAAGGACAACCAATAAGACTAAGCTCAGATTTCTCAGCAGAATCCATGTAGTCAAGAAAGCAATGGGATGGTATATATAAAACCCTGAAAGAAAAAAAAAAAAATCCAACCAAGAAGTATATACCCAGTAAAACTGTCACTCAAATATGGTGGTGAAATTAGGACATTTCCAGATAAGCAGAAATTAAGAGAATTTGTTAAAACCAGACTGAACTTTCAAGAGATGCTAAAGGGACAGAGAACCAACAATAGCAAGCAACAACTGGCCATTAACATATATGATGACATAAGCCAGAAACCAACTCAGTTATAGAAGTATCCAAAGTAAATAAGCCTATAAGATTTTAAACAGGGAACCAGAGACAAAAACTGACAAATGAGGACAACTACAAACCAAAAAGAGGGAAAAAACTGTGTAGTTATAGAACTTCTCAATAGTAGGGAAGTCAAGACATCTGCATGATGGAGCTGACAGTTCTAAACTTGGGAAGAAATTTATAAATCACAGAGAACCTCAAAGAAAAATTAAAAACCTTCATATCAAAATGAAAAAGAGGACCAGCACAAATATTTAGCAAACACTGAAACGATAGCAACAGAGGAAGTAATAACACGATTCATAAACAAAAAGAGCTCAGCACAGAAAATTATATGGAACAAAGAAATCAGCAATATCCATTTGCAGAGAAATGAAACAAGATCAGTACCTCATACCATACACAAAAACTAACTCCAGATAGATCAAACTTAAAGTGAAACCTAAAACTACAAAATTTCTCAAGGAAAAACTAGGGGCAAATTAGGGGGCCCTCATTTATAGCATAAGAAGACTGCAAAGCATAACCCAAAATGGCACAAACAGCTGAAGGTGAACTAGATGAATGAGACCTTCTAAAAAAAAAAAAAAAAAAATTATGTTCTTCAAAAGACTTCTCCAAAAGAATAAAAAGAAAACTTACAGATAGGGGAAAAGTATTTGGCAACAATATGTCTGACAAGGGATTTACCTCTAAAATTTATAGAAATCTCCAACACCTCAACAAGAAAAATTAACAACCAAATTAAAAAATGGGCAGTAGGCATGAACAAACACTTCACCAAAGAGGTTTTTCAGAGGGCCAGCAAATACATGAAGAAATGCTCATGATCATTAGCCATCAGAGAGGTGCAAATAAAAACAATGAGATAGCATCTCACCTCATCATTAATGGCAAAGTTCAACAAGACAGAAAATAACGAATGCTGGCAAGGATATGGAGAGGTTGAAACTCTCGTACACTGCTGGTGAGACTGTCAAATGATACCACCACTGTGGAAAGCAGTATGGAAATTCTTTAAAAAGTTGAAATTAGAAATACCATGTTACCCAGCAATCTGTTTACTAGATATATATCCTAAAGAAGTGAGAGACAGACAAGAACAGATATATGCACACCCATGTTCATCATAGCACTATTTGGAATAGCAAAAAAAATAGAAACAACCTACGTGACCATCAACAGAAGAATGGATAACCAAACTATGGTACATACACACAATGGAGTACTATGCAACGTTAAAGAATAATGTAGAATCTACAAAACCCCGCATAACATGGATGAACTTGGAGGACATTATGGTGAGTGAAATAAGTCAGTCAATCACAGAAGGACAAACATAGTATTAGCTCATTATTGTAGAAAGTCAAGGAAAGGTTTATATATGGAAGGAAACTTTCTTTGTTGGTAAGCAGGCATGGGAGGAGAGGAGAGGGAACACTGCAAGAAGAAGTCCATTGACCCATGTAACTTTAGTTTTGTGTATTTCACTGTACATAAATTATATTTTAATAAAATGTATTTAAATACACACACACACACATATAATACATTGAAAAATATTGCAAAAAGATAGAAGTAAATTCTTCCTTCTCAGTAATCAGTTTAAATTCAAATGGGTTAAAATCTCCAAAGAAAAGCAGAGACTAGGGAGATGAA
>NW_006922366.1:130010-151411 GCF_000298275.1 Orycteropus afer afer
TATGTGTGTGTGCTTTCTATAAGAGATTCACTTTAGATCAAAAGACAACTAGATTTTAAGTGAAAGGAAGAAACAGATATTCCGTGCAAGTATTTAGCAAAAGATAGCTGGGCTGAATATAATAATATCAAACAAAATAGACATTAAGTCAGAAAGTATTACAAGACATGAAGGACTTTTATCTATTGATAAAACTTAAACTGTTAAGAATGTGTAACTATAAACATATACATACCTAAAAACATAGCCCCAAAATATATTGTTGTTGTTGTTAAGTATTGCTGAGTTGGCTCCAACTCATAACACTATGTACAACAGAATGAAACAGTGCCTGGTTCTGCCCATCCTCAAAATTCCTGCTTTGCTTGAGCCCATGATTGCAGCCACTGAATCTGTCCATCTCAAAAAAAAAAGGGTCTTCCCCTTTTTTGCTAATCTACTTTACCAAGCATGATACATTTTTCCAGGGACCGGTCCATTCTGAAACGTGACAAAAATACATGACACTGAGTCTGACCATTCTTACTTCTAAGGAGCATTCTGGCTGTACTCTTCCAGAGAGGATTTGTTTGTTCTTCTGTCAGTCCATGGTATTTTCAATATTCTTCACCAACACTACAATTCAAAGACATCGATTCTTCTTCAGTCTTCCTTACACTTTGTCCAGATTTCACATGCATATGATAAAATTGAAAATACTGTGGCCTAGGTTAGGGGCACCTTAGTATTCAGGGTGACATCTACTTTTTTGACATTTTAAAAAGGTCCTTTGCAGCAAATTTGCTCAGTGTGGTATGACATCTGATTTGTTGACTGTTGCTTCCATGGTTGTTGATTGTGGATCCAAGTAAAATCAAATCTTTGACAACTTAAGTCTTTCCTCCATTTACTGTAATTTTTCTTATTATTCTGGTTTTGAGGATTTTAGTTTTCTTTATGTTGAGTTGTAATCCATACTGAAGGCTGTAGTCTTTGATCATCATCAAGAAGTGTTTCAGGTCTTCTTCACTTTCAGCAAGTAAGGTTGTGTCATCTGCATATTGTAGGTTGTTAAGGAGTCTTCCCTCAATTTTGATTCTGCATTCTTCATGTAGCCTTGCTTCTTGAAATATTTGCTCAGCATTTAGATTAAGTGTGGTAAAAGTATACAACCATGACTCACACCCTTTCTGATTTTAAGGCACACAATATCCCCTTGTTCTACTTGAATGAAGGTCTCTTGGTCTCTGAACAGGTTCCTCATAAGCACAATTCAGTGTTCTGGAATTCCCATTCTTTTTAATGTTATCCATTAACATAGTTTGCTATGATCCATACAGTCAAATGTCTTTGTACAGTCAATAAAAATAATAATAATAAAAAAAAAACAGATAATCATCCTTCATATGTTCTTTGCTTTCAGCTAATATCCATCTGACATCATCAATGATACCCCTGGCTCCATGGCCTCTTCTCAATCCATCTTGAATTTCTGGAAATTCCCTGTCAATATAGTATGGCAACTGTTTTTGAATTGTCCTCAGCAAAATTTTATTTGTGTATGATATTAATTATATTGTCCAATGATTTCCGCATTCTGTTGGATCACTCTTTTGAGGAATAGGCACAAATATGAATCTCTTCCAATATGTTGACCCAGTAGCTGTCTTCTAAATTTCCTGGCATAAATAAGTACACTCTTCCAGTGCTGCATCTGTATTTCAAGAAATCTCGATGGGTATTCTGTCAATTCCTGAAGCCTTATTTTTCACCAATTCCTTCAGTACAAAGTGAACTTCTTCTTTTAATATCACTGATTTTTGATCATATGCTACCTTCTGAAATGGTTAAACATAAACAAAATCTTTTTGGTAGAGTGACTCTGTGTATTGCTTCCATTTTCTTTTAATGCTTCCTTCATTGTTCAATATTTTGCCTAAGGAATCCTTCCATATTGCAATTCAGTGTTTGCGTCTTTTTTTTTTTTTTTTTAGTTCTTTCAGCTTGAAAAATGCTGAGCTTATTCTTCCCTTTTGCTTTTCTCATTCCCAGGTCTTTTCACCTTTATTACTTTGTCTTTTTGAGCCACCTCTGAAATCGGCTCAGCAATTTTACTTCATCATTTCTTCCATTCACTTTAGCTACTCTACATTCAAAAGCAAGTTTCAGAGTCTTTTCTGATATCAATTTTGTTTTTTATCTTCCTACCTTGTATTTTTCCTGACCTTTTTTTTCTTCATTTATGATGTCCTTTATGTCATCCCTCAACTCACCTTGTCTTTGGTCACTAGTGTCCAACACATCAAATTTATTCTTCAGATTGTCTTTAAATTAAGGTGGGATATATTCTCACAACCTTGTTTTCATTTCTTCAAGTTGAACTTCCATATGAACAATTGATGATCTATTCTACAGTCATCTCCTTGGTTTGTTTTGACTGACAACATTGAGCTTCCCCACCACCTCTTTCCACAGATGTAGTTAATTTTATTCCAGTTTATTCATTCGGGCAAGGCCAATGTGTTTATGTTGTTAAAAAAAAAAAAGTATATTTCCAATGAATAAGTTCTTGGTCTTACAAACTTCTATCATGTGATCTCTAGCATCATTTCTGTCACCAAAACTATGTTTTGCAACTACCAATGCTTCATCTGTTTTTCTAACTCTGGCATTCCAATCACCAGTATTTATCAGTGCATCTTGATTGCAAGTTTGGTCAATTTCAGACTGTGGAAGATGGTAAATACTTTCACATTCTTCATCTTTGGCTTTAGTGGTTGGTGCATAAATTTGAATAATAGTAACATCAATTGTCCTTCTTTGTAGGCGTATGAGTATTATCCTATCATTGACAGAATTGTACTTCAGGATAAATCTTGAAATTTTCTTTTTGACAATGAATGTGATGCCATTCCTCTTCAATTGGTCATTCCTGGCATAATAGACCATATGATTATTTTATTCAGAATGGCAAATACTAGTCTATTTCAGCTAACTAATGCCTAGGATATTGGTTTTTATGCATTTCATTTCAATTTTGACAACTTCAAATTTTTCTAGATTCATACTTCATTCATTCCATGATCTGATTATTAATGGATGTTTGCAACTGTTCCTTCCCATTTTGAGTTGTGTCCCAACAGCAACTGAAGGTCCCAGAAGCTTTACTGTATCCACGCCAACAAGGCCAACTCTACTTTTAGGAGGCAGCTCTTCCTTGGTTATATTTTGAGTATCTTCCAACCTGAGGTGCTCATTCTCTAGCACTGTATCATATCAGACAGTGTTTTACTGCTGTTCATAACGTTTTCTAGTAATATATCCATTGTTTCACTGTTATTCATATGGTTTTTAGTGACCATTTTTTTCAGATTGGGTGGCTTATTCTTCTTCCCAATCTATCTTAGTATGGAAGTTCGATGAAACCTGTCCGTCAAGAGTGGCCCTTCTGGTATTTGGAATACCAGTGGCATACCTGCCAGTCTCCTAGCATCATGCTGAAAATGACAGTATGATGATCTAACAGGTGTTAGAAAATAAAGGAAGGATAAATTGACAAAATTGAAGGGATAAATAAGTCAGTAATATTTGGAGACTTCAATAAACTGCATACAATAACATATAGAACCACTAGATAATCAGTTATGAAAGAGAGAACTTGAAAAATTTTATAATCAACTAGATATAATTATTTAAGAAATAATGTTAGAAATATTTCTAAATTTTGTGAAATAAATAAATCTACACATTCAAGAAGCACACTTAATTTCAAGAAGAATAAGCAAACACATAGAAGCATAGATATGTACAGAACACTTTTCTCCAAAATAATAGAATGCACTTTTTTCTCAAGCACATATGACACATTACATTCATTTATTAGCCTAGTGATTTGACAACTGATTTAACAAACTGATTTACTGATTTAGCAACCTGTGATATGCTGATGACACAACTTTGCTTGCTGAAAGTGAGGATGACTTAAAGCACTTAGTGATGAAGATTGAAGATTACAATCTGAAGTATGGCTTATATCTCAATATAAAGAAAAAAAAATCCTCACAACTGGGTCTATAAGCAGCATCACAGTAAATGGAGAAAAGATTGAACTTGTCAAAGACACTATAGAACATTGCTTGGTTATACAGTCCACGCCAGTGGAAGCATCAGTCAGGATGTTTGACAACATATGGCACTGGGCCAGTCTGTGCAAAGAACCTTTTTCAAGTGCTGAAGAACAAAGATATCTTCTTGAGGACTAAGGTTCACCTGATGCAATCCATGATATTTTCAATCACGTCATATACAGGTGAAAGCTGGACAATGAATAAGGAAGACTGAAGAATAATTGATGGTTTTGAGTTGTGGTGCTGGTGAAGAATGCTGAAAGTACCAGGGACTGCTAAAAGAACTAACAACATATCTGTCCTGGAGGAAGTGCACCTGGAATGCTCCTTGAAAGCAAGAAGGGCCAGACTTCATCTCACCTACTTTGGTCATGTTATTAGAAGGGACCATTCCCTGAAGAAGGATGTCATGCTTGGTAAGGTGGAGGGTCAAAGAAATAGGGGAAGGCCCTCAAGGAGATGGATTGACACAGTGGCTGTGGTGATGGGCTCAGGTGTAGCAAGGATTGTGGAGCTGGTGTGGACCAGGTAGTGTTTCCTTCTGTTGTGCATAGAGTTACTATGAGTTGGAGATGACTCGATGGCAGCTAACAACAACAATAACAACTAATTTTAAGCAATACTATTTATTTTTATGTGGAATGTATTTTCCAAGGTCAAGTAGCTATCTTTGGTTTGTGGAAGTATCATGGAATTCATTCATAAATATTAAGGAGGAAGTTTGTTGTTTACAAAAATATATGAAATAAAAGAATAGATTGAAGAAGAAGGAGAATTGTGAAAGAAAGACGTTTTTAAACAGTATTAAACATAAATAGTACAGGCTTGTTTAAAAATGAAAGTGCATAATCAAACACTATTCTTCCATCTTGTATTTATGTAGTGAATTAAATGTCAGATCATATACATAACTATTAAAAATATCATATTTTCTATAGCCTTCATCGTAACTGTTATGTTGTTAGGAGCAAATGAGTGGATTCTAATACATAGTGACTGCATATGGCAAAGAAGAACAGGCCTATAGCGTTATCTTTGCTATAATCTTTATTGAAACAGATCACTGTATCTTTCTCTTGTAGAGCCATTGGGTAAGTTTGAACTGCCCACTTTTCGTTTAGCAGCCAAGCAATTAACCATTGCACCACCAGGATTCTTTTGGTATCCTTTCAAAATTCTCAAAACTCACTGCATTATAGTTAAGTTACCTTATAGAAATTATTATATAGACAGATACTATTCCCACAAAATAATAGCTAAATATTGTTTTTTAGCTAATCAAATTACAATTATGTAACTGACTATAAATGGCCAGCAGGGAATTGAAATCAACCAGAATGGTTATTCAAATTCACTGCACTTATAGGGCAGTTGTTGACCTTAAAATATCATGAACTCTGAAGAAGCTTCATATAACTTTCTACACATAAATAAAACTTAACATGCTCTCTTTTAGTGAAATGCACTTACTAAAAATTCTCCAGAGTTTTATGTTCTGGTAAATGTAGACTCTTTGTATTCACTTCAGTTTTTAAAATCAGCTAGTAGAATTTCCTTCCTCTATAACGATAAGGTGAGCTCCTCAGGACTCTATTGTGTTATTCACTGGGTACACACATACACACACACAATCATACATACAACTTATAAATGTATTTAGAAAATTTTAGAAAACCATCTTGGGCAATGACTAGATTTAAAAATTATTTAAGAATATAAAGTCACAAAATAACAAGGAGTTGCTTAATTTAAATTAAACTTTTAATTAACTATTGAATTAACTAAATCAAAAACCAAACCAAACTCACTGCCATCGAGCAAAGCGCAACCTATAGCAACCCCTGTTGGTTTTCCAAGGCTATAAATCTTTATGGAAAGACTGCCTCATCTTTCTTTCAGAGTGGCTGGTGAGTTTGAACCACTGACTTTTTGTTTAGCAGCCAAATGCCTTAAGAACTACACCACCAGAGCTCTTTGAATTGACTAAAGGTGATAATTATTTTGAAAGTCAGCACTTGTTTGAATTGTTGTAAATGCTTTATATACAATGAATGATTTTAATTGATTGACTCTATTACTGGTGCCCAGGTCTATTCATAATATATTTTTAATAGAGAAAATAGAAAAAAAAATGTCATTAAAAAAATGGATGGAGAATATTCTCAAAAGAGACAAAAGGGCTGTATACCTCCCTGTTGTTATTGTTCCACTTTTCGGTCTGTTTAATGTTTGGTTGAAAGTTGAGCCATGGGGATGAATTCAGTTCTAGGCTTGAAGGGTATCTGAGACATTAGTCTTAGGAGTTCCACCCATCTCTATCAGACAAGAAAGCCTACTATTTTTATGATTTTGAATTTTGTTCCACATTTTTCCCTATATAGAACTTCTACTGTGATCTCTTTCAGAGTACACAGTAGTGGTAACTGGGCATGATCTATTTTTTCTTGTCTCAGGGTCCTGGAGGCTGGGATTTGTGTGGTTCATCAGTCCATTGGACTAATCCATTCCTTGAAGCTTTGATTTTCTTCATTCTTCTTTGCTCCAGACAGGGAGAGATGAATAGTTGCTCTACAGATGAGTACCCACAAGCCTAAAAGGGAAGCATTTGGTCAAGGATAAAGTTCAGAATGGAGGAAGAGATAGGAACTAAGAGCAAATGGAAATGGTAAACAGACAGGAAAAATGCTTTTACTTTCTGGATAATACAATTGAAAAAAAGCATGACAGTGGTGTCCTGGACTGACCTCCTCTAATTTCACAAGGAGGAGAGAAAATCAAGATGAACATCAACAACCCAATGCTGGTTTCTATGAGGTAGAAGTCAGGCATACTACCATCTTCTAACCTTTTTGCCAGTTCCAAAAGCAAGCAGCCCTCCTATGTTATTCTTTACTTCTCTACTGGGTTTGATAATTTGTTTCAGTGGCCATATAGAACTCACAGACAATACTCACAATTATAAGGTTTATTATGAAAGAAACAGGTTATAATTCAGGATCAGGAATTCTCAGGATATAATTCCTCAATCAGGACAGCCTTCCCTCCTCCACGCCGATAGGCATACCTCTCTTTGGCCCTGGCTCTCTCCACCTGGCCTCTGCCTTGCTCAGACAAGTGTCGCAAAGCTCTTCTAGCTCTGCTGATAAGTACATCTAAGTCTGTCAGTAAGTGTTCAGCCTGAAGACACTCAGATTTCTTGTTCTATGGGCTAGCAAGCTCACCACTTTCTTGTGGGCAGTCTGTTGGTTTTGCTGGTTGTGCTACTGCAGATCTCTCTGCCATCTCTCTGCTGCCTTTTCTCATCATCTCAGCACAGTGATTTTGAGTCCAAAGTACATGTTCTCCTCCTGGTTTTTCTTGATGGTATTGAGATCTCCCTTTTCTGCTTCTGGCATGGCTCATTTTAAGCCTAGTAAGAAGGCAAAACTGACCCATCCCCATGTTAAGATTTCATAAACTTTATTTCTGTGGTCTCAATCCAAAAAAGGTCCCATTTACTTTATTTACATTATTAACAAGCTGTCTAATCACATTGTGAGCCCAAAAGACCTCACATTTACATTATCCCTCCCAGTCATCTGGTGAGAATCACAAAGACAATATCTAGAAGAGTCATGCCAAGCAATTCATTGCAATGCACAATCAATGTCAGAAATCAAAAGGTGTGTAAATTGTGGAATGGGAAAGTAGTTTGTTTTGTAAACTTTCATCCTACATCACAATAATAAGTTAAGAAAATATAGATAATTTATCTAAAGAACAAAAAAAAAATAGTTTGTCATACAATAAATTAAGAGAAATTCAGATTACTGTCATTGATGATTAAAAATATATAAATTATCATATAATTCCCCACCCCAAATATCCAACACACACACACACACACACACACACACACATGATTTCAATGGATCAATTGGCAGCTTTTTTTTTTTTTTTTCATATTTTCTTATGTAACCAACTGCACACCATAATTGTTAATGTCACCTCTCATACTGAGATTAATCAAAAAACAAAGTCACTGCCATCGAGTCCATTCCAAATCATACCGACCCCTACTGGGTTTCTAAGGCACTAAACCTTTACAGAAGTAGATTTTCCTGTATTCCTTACAGAGAAGCTGATCAGTTTGAACCACTAATCTTCTGGTTAGCAGACAAATACCCTAGGCATTATGCAACCAGAGCTCCTTTCATGCCAAGATAGTGTATAAAATAAATTTATGAAAGGTATAACTAAGTTTTCTAAATAGCTGTCATGCTATTTATTATACTGTATATTGTCATTAGCTAGTCAAGTCACATCAAGTTGTCTCCGACTTATAGTGACCCTATGAAAAGAAGAATGAAACACTGCCTGGTCCTGTGCCAGCTCCACAATACTTACTACACCTGAGCCCACTGTTGTAGCCATTGTGCCAATCCATCTTGTTGAGGGTCTTCTCCTATTTTGTTGATCCTGCACTTTACCAAGCATGATATCCTTCTCCAGGGAATGGTACCTTCTAACAACATGAGCAAAGTAGGTAAGACAAAGTCTGGCCATTCTTGCTTCCAGGGAACATTCCAGCTGCACTTCTTCCAGTATACATATGTCAGTTCTTTGAGCAGTCCACAGTACCTTCAGCATTCTTCACCAACACCACAAATCAAAAGCATGAAATCTTCTTTAGTCTTCCCTATTCATTGTCCATCTCACATGCATATGAGGCGATTGAAAATGCCATGGCTTGGGTCAGGCACACCTTAGTCTTCAAGGAGGTATCTTTGCTCTTCAATACTTGAAAGAGGTCTTTTGTTGCAGATTTGCCCAATGCTATATATCATCTGATGTCTTGACTGCTGCTTTCATTGGTGTTGATTGTAGAACCAAGTAAAATGAAGTCTTTGACAACTTCAATCTTTTCTCCATTTATTGCGATGCTGCTTATTGGTTTGGTTGTGAGAATTTTTTTTTTTCTTTGTACTGAGGTGTAATCCATACTGCAGACTGTATTCTTCAATCGGTATCAGTAAGTACTTCAAGTCATCCTCACTTTCAGCAAGCAATGTTGTGTTGTCAGCATGTCTCATGTTGTTGTAGAGTCTTCCTGCAATCCCACTGTCACATTATTCTTCATATAATCCAAATTTTCAGATTATTTGATCAGCATACAGATTGAATAAGTATGGCAAAATGATACAACACTGACACACTCCCTTCCTGATTTAAACCATGCAGTGTCCCCTTTTTCTTTTTGAACAATAGCCTCCTGGTCTATGTACAGGTTCCTCATGAGTACAATTAAGTGTTCTGGAATTCCCATTCTTCTCAATATTATCTATAATTTGTTAAGATCCACACAATTGAATGCTTTTGCACAGTCAATAAAACACAAGTAAACATTTCTCTCATATCCTTTTCTTTGAGCCAAGATCCATCTGACATCAACAGTGATATCCCTTGTTCCATGTCCTCTTCTGAATCCAGCTTACATTTCTTGAAGGTCTCTGTCAATATACTTCTATAACTGTTTTTGAATTATGTTCAGTAAGATTTTACTTATGTGCCATATTAATGATATTGTTTAATGATTTCCACATTCTGTGGGGTCATCTTAATTTGTGATTGGTACAAATATGAATCTCTTCCAGTCAATTGGCCAAGTAGCTCTCCTCTTGGCATAGCTGAGTCTGTGCTTACAGTGTGGCATCCATTTTTTGAACATCTCATTGGGAATTCTATCAATTCCTGGAGCCATGTTTTTTGCCACTTCTTTCAGTGCAGCTTCCATGTCTTCCTTCAATACCATTGGTTCTGATCTATGCCACCTCCTGAAATGGATGAACATTGACCTCCTGAAATGGATGAAGTTTTTTGTATAGTGACTCTGTGTATTCCTTCTATCTTCTTTTGATGTTTCCTGTATCAGTCAATATATTTCCTATGGAATCTTTCAATATTGCAACTTGAGGCTTGAATTTTTTCTTCAATTCTTTCAAATTGACACAAAACCTTAACTACCACAATCCACTCTTTGTCAACTTGACACCTGTGCAGACCTCCTTCATTGGGTGACCTGATTATCCTAGTCCATCTGAATGGTGACCTCACTCTCTTAGATTTGCAGGATCCATTCTTCTGCCCCTTGAGCATGTCAGCTCCTTCCCCTCATTGTTGGGCAGCAGATGCAGCCTCATATGAGTAGCATTCATGTTCAACAACTACACACTCCAGAATCATTTTGATGAAGATCTAACTCTTTGAAACCCAGGAGGCTGTGGTGATTCCATGCTTTGAAACTCCAGAGACCATGGTTCTACCCTTTGAAACTAAGATAGCTCTGCTTCCTGCTTCCTTGTTCTCTCAAAGAAGCAAGCCAGGGCTCTGTGCTGTTGCAGCAAGTATAGCAAAACTCTTTACCAATTAATGCTCCAAAGCAAGTCACTCTACCAGGAAGCTGTCTGCCCCAAAACATTCTGCTTTCTCACTCTGTAGATTGTCAAGCTTGGAACTCTGTCTTGTGCTGGTCTCTTGGATTTGCTGTTCCCAGCTCTCTGTTCACCTCTCTGTCAGTCTCTCTGCTGTGGTCTTAGCAAAAGGATCTCAGGACCAAGAATATACTCTACTGCTATTTTCACTTTTTAGGTATCTGTTTGAACAGCACTCCATTCTATTGGTACCAGATTCTGTCTTGGTTCTCTAGTGCTGTTATAACATAAACACCACAAGTAGATGGTGTTAACAAACAGAAATGCATTCTCTATCAGTTTGTTGTTGTTGTTATGTGCCGTTGAGTCAGACCCAACTATTAGCCACCCTTCCTTGAGTTTCTGAGGCAGTATCACTATGGAAGTAGATTGCCCCAACTTCCTTTCAAGGAGTGGCTGGTGGGTTTGAACCACCAGCCTTCTGGTTAGCAGTCAAGTGCCTTAGCCACTATGTTATCAGAGCTAGAAATCCAAATTCAGAGTGCCAGCTCTAGGGGCAGGGTGAAGGCCCCTCGACCTTGTGCTTCAGCTCTACTTTATTTTCCAGAACCACTGGAGGTGAAAGCTTTGTCTGACCCATGTAGCTACTGGCTGCTGAGGCTGATGAAACCAAAATCAGTAGGTAAAATGGCACAATCCTAAGATCAACAGGCAACATGTCAGGACACTGGTGTAAGTCCAGGAATTAGAGATGGAAACTCAAACAAATCTAAGATCCAATGTGCTTTTGGCTACAGACCTTCCCCCAAAGCTTGTCCATATCTACAAGAAGCCAGCCATCCCCCAAGATAACTCCCCTTCCACAACTTACCGGCTCACTGCAGATTCCACCATGGTGGTGATTATAGTCTCATCATAGGGAATAACTATTTCTAGCTGTCAAGTCACTCAAAACCATAGCCCAGCCAAGACGATGCAGAATATTACCACAGTGATGTTGAGGTGGCATAGACTCATAGCCAGTGTATGTACAACAGAATGAAACACTACTTCATCCTGTACCAATATGGCAATTGTTGTTATTTGAGCCCATAATTGCAGCCCCTGTGTCCACCCATTTCCTTGAGGGTCTTTCCCTTTTTTGCTCTCTACTAAGCATGGTATCCTTCTTCAGGGACTTGTCCCTCCTTATTTAAAAACAAAACAAAAACAAAAAAAACACTACCATCAAGCCGACTCTCACTCATAGGAACCCCATAGGACAGAACAGAACTAACTAAACTGGGTTTCCAAAACTGCAGATCTTTCTGGAAGCAAACTACTTCATTCTTCCCTCCTGGAACAGCTAACAGGTTCCAACCATAGACCTTTTGGTTAGCAGCCAAATGCTTTAACCACTGTATCACATGAGTTCTTGATAACATGTAGAAATTGAGTGAGAGAAATCTCTTCATGTTTGCTTGTAAGGAAAATTCTGACTATACTTTTTGTAAGACAAAGTTGTTTGTTCTTATGGTAGTCTATGGTTGTTGTTGTTGTTATGTGCTGTTGAGTCGGACCTGATTCACAGTGATCCCTCCTTGGGTTTCTGAGGTGGTATCACTACCATAGTAGATTGCCAAACCTTCTTTCCGAGGAGTGGTTGGTGGGTTTGAACCACCAGCCTTCCGGTTAGCAGTCAAGTACTTTAGGCACCATATTACCAGAGCTCCTGGAAGTCTATGGTATCCTTAATATTCTCCTCAACACCATAATTCGAATGTATCAATTCTTTTTTTGGTTTTCCTTATTCATTGTCAAGCTTTCACATGCATAAGGTGACTGAAAATACCATGGAGTGGGTCACATCCTATTCCTCAAAGTAACATCTTTTCTTTCTGATACAATTAAACAGGTCTTTTGCAGCACACTTGCCCAATGAAATACATTGTTTGGTTTCTTTATTACTGCTTTCATGTGCATTGATATGTATGTTTTAAAAAATATTATAGCAATTACTTTGAACATGTCATTTGGAAGAGGGGTCAATCTCTGGAGAAGGATATTATGCTTGGCAAAGTTGAGAGTCAATGAAAAAGAGGGAGATTCTCAATGAGATGGATTGCCACATTGGTTGTAACAATGGACTGAAAAGTAGCAATGATTGTGAAGATGTCATAGGAACAAACAGTGTGTTGTTCCATAATACATAAACTAGTTATGAGTCAGAATTAACCCAATGGCACTTAACAACACGTATGTATTATTAGCTATTCATATTAAAATTTGAAATATATAATGGAAATACATATATATATATATATATATTCCAAATATATAAAATACATATATAGAAATACATATTTCCCAATATATATATATTTTTGACAAGCTTAAATAAATTAAATAACTTAAAAATTATAGCATTACGTGCTTTAAGTTTTCAGACTAAAAGAAGATGAATTTACCAATATTGAAGCTTCATAAAATAATCATTTAAAAATGACTTCTTCTTGTGCCATTTTCCCTTCCCAGTGTAATCTTGGAGCTAATATAAAATATCAAAATTTTAATGTCTTATATATCTTGGGAAAGGTGCTTTACTACTTCAACCTTTTCAATATTCTGTATTTTGATTGTCCTGCCCTTCCACTACACTTAAGGTTTACAGCCTCAGTGAACTGTGTGGGAGAAATTAGATTCCCAATGAAAAAAAAAAAAGTATATGAAATATTAAAGATTAAAGTTATCAATTCAAAGTATTTTATTGTTTCATTTTATTCATGATTGTTAAGGACTATTAATAGTTTGGCTGGTCATATTTTGGGAAAAATTTTTTAATGAATCACAGATATTTCTAATATAATTTAAGATAGTAATATGTGAAGAAATAGTACTCTATAGAATGAAATTATTTTCTGTGTGCTTGTCAGGTTTGTGCAATATGCTCAAAACAAAGATTTAAATTGTAATGGACACAGGAGCAAGCAAAGTTGGTATGTTGAAGAAACTGAATATAAACATACCCATCCATGATTTGATCAACTGAAAATGAGAAATTGATTATGGATGACAAACCCTACACTTTAAAACACAGAGCTTTTTCAGTGAGTATAACATTAATGTTGATTGCTCAGAACAGCTTAACAGGAAAAAAAAAAAAAACCACTTATAATTACATCAGAAAATAAGATAAAGAGGAGCTTGGTTTGAAAAGCTTTACAGTAGGATATAAAGGAGACACCATAGCAAATTACAACTGTAGGGAAATCTGCTCTACATGACCAGCACTTCACTTACATTCAAACTCAGAGGAAACAGTCCTATCAGCCAAAGGAAAGGCTTTACACATAAATGCATTCATTCGGTTTTCTTTCTCCTCTTCTCCCATTCTCTGAAAGCATTTACAGATGTGTGTATCTATCTTCATTAAAACTCAGTCAAGGAGAACATTTGTATTTTTACCTGAGAAGCAGTTTTCATGGCTTGGTAAGCAAACTTTTATTGTGTGCATATTATTGTAATGTAACTCAGGGAATGGCATTAGATAAAGACATTTCTTTCCATGTTTAGCTTAACCCAAGAGATTTTAGGTGAAATAAAACGGTAATGTATGAGGACTTACAGATGGAAGAATCTAGTGAGCCTTTAGAAAGTTTGCTAATAAAGAACAGGGAAGAAAGGAAGAAAGAAACCATGTATGCTCCAGAAGAATTTTTTTTCTTCCTAGACAAATAATGAAAATATATGTGTTTATATATATATATATATGTGTGTGTGTGTGTGTGTGTGTGTGTGTGTGTGTATGTACTCTTTCTGAAATATTCATTAAGGAAGTTCATTTGCCAATCCCTATGCTAATTCACACAATCCCTCCGATAACAATAAAAAAATTGTGTATTTAGCATTTGCTTGCAAAAACATGTGTGGGAGAGGAAAATATATGAAAACATGAAATAATTCACTGAAACGCCATGTCAGAGTTGTGCTGAAGACGGCAGAGAAAGTGTCAATGTCCTGAATTGTCAATAAAGTTTACGTCCATTGTGTTATTATGGGACACTGAGAAAAATTAAAAAAACGTCTACATGGTTGTTTAAGGAGCTCTGGTGATGTAATGCCTAAGGTATTTGACTGCTAACCAGATGATTGTAGGTTCAAATCCACCAGCCACACTGCAGAAGGAAGACTGGGTAATCTACTCCTGGAAAAATTGACCTCCTAGGAGCTAAGGCACTTGACTGCTAACCAGAAGGCTGGCGGTTCAAACCCACCAGCCACTCCTCGGAAGGAAGGTTGGGCAATCCTACTTCCGTAGTGATACTGCCTCGGAAACCCAAGGAGGGGTCGCTAGGAGTCGGGGCCGACTCGATGGCAAACAACAACAACAACAAGGAAACCCAAAGGGCATCACTGTGAGTTAGAATAGACTCAATGGCAGTGAGTTTGCTTTTTTTTTTTTTTTTTGTTTGAGATAGTTGTTTTTATTTTTAAATAAGAAATTAGATATATATTTAAACTATATAATGTTCTTAATTTCAACTCTTTTAACATCTTAAAAACAGAGTCAGCCTCCACAATAAAACCATTAAAAAATAAACCTTGTGAAAGGTTATCACAAGCTTAATTTCAAAATTAATAATTTACAACTTACTTCTAAAAATGTAGACATATTCCATATTTTAATAAAATACATCCAAATTAATATTAAATAATATATTTGTATAAAGCATATTTATATTAAATATATATCTTCTTTTACATGCAGTATTACAGTTATTTTTCTATGCATATACCATCATTAAATTACTTATCAATTAATTATATTTTTAAAGAGACTATCTGGGTCAAGTCCTGAAACACAAATGTTTGTCTCTTTCAAAGCAAATAGGTTCTCTTCCAAAGAAAGTTATTAAGGGATAAACATAACAAACAAATTAAAACAACCAATACTAAAACTGCTGTCCTGAGGGCAATGCATTCCCTTTTGCTCTTCCCATCATTACATCCTCTCTCACATTCACTTTCTTTCCATTCCTTATCTAGATGCAATAACCAGCCTCTTGTTAGCTCTCACAGTCATTATTTGAAGATGAGTTTGAGTATAATGACAGATTATTAAAATTATCATGAAATGTCATTTCTATTATCATCACTTATTTCCTTACTTGTATTTTTTCTTATTAAACAGAGTAAAATCAGATTATAAAATGCATATTCTATAAATTAAAATATGCTAAAAATCAGTGAAAATATATGAAGAGCAAATCAGGCTTTAAAAATAAGCTTGGACTAGGCTTCAACTCTATAATTATAATAAGGTTGAAAACAAGACAAAATAAATATAAGAGAAAATAATTTAGCCACTGTTTTGAGGTTGTTTCCTATTTTATTTTTCAAAATGGTTCCTTGTTCTCTTACAAGACAATTGAAGTCTAGTCACTACCTTTTGCATGTATTCCTTGTGGTGTAATCAAAGTTCTGAGTATTCCCACTGTGCAAGAGAATAATAAATTCCTCCAAAGTCCTCAAAACCTGAGGAAACAAGACCATTCTCTGTGGAACCTGAGAGAGACTGAGGAGAAATAGTATGTCTTATTACTCTTTTTGTTTGTCTGGCTCTTCTAGCTTCTGATATCTTACACATCAGACTATTCTATAGACTTTCTCAGATGGGGACAATCTCTCAAACTGAGACTGAAGAGAAAATTTTAGGTGGAGGTGACTGCACAATGATTGTTCTCATATTGGCGAAATATACAATATACTCTCTAGAGCTGAGATGGAATACTCATCTCACACTGATTCATCTGCCCAGCTCCAACTGGTTACCCCCACAGCTGAATCAAAATTAGAAGCCGAGCAGCAAGAAACTCAACACAGAATAATGTCTGAGTCTCATCACACAGAGTGGAGTAGAGTATAGAATGCAATCTAGAAGGACAAATGAGAACTGGACACCAAGCTAGGAAAGACATACCCTAGCAAATAAATGTATTTTCTTCCCTTGGGCAATAAAGTTCTCTACTTGTGAGGTTGTTTTACCCCCACTACTATAGGTATTTGGAAGGAAGGTTGGGCAATATAATTCCATAGTGATACTGCCTCAGAAACCCAAGGAGGGGTCACTATGAGTCGGGTCCGACTTGACGGCACATAACAACAGCAACAACTCTAGGTATAGGCCATTAAAGTTGGAACAGGAATAAAGGACTAAAAACTTATTTCAGAATGCTTTGAGTGATGTTACTTTAACTATCCCTTGACCTTAAGCAACAGATGCACAATTTTACAGTAGACTTCATTTTCTATTGAATCTGATTGATGGAAAAACTTTTTTTTCTCCCACTCTGGCAATCCCATTTTATATTCCAGTGACTGTAAAGCTGCAGAAAACTGAACATGCTTTAGCTGTCAAAAAAAAAAAAAAGAGCAATTTGTAAAATGATGATAGCTACAACAATCTTGAAGATTCTAAGTAAAAGTCAACCAACTACCCAAGCATAGAATGACAGAATCAAAACCAAGACACACTTCTAACTGGCTGAGGGTCAAGGATTCAGTCACTAGTGTGTTTCTTTGTGCCTTAGTGGTCATGCCCTTCCCTCTGGATGACATTAAGTGGATAATTGTGCTGGAGAGATTTCGTCAATAGCAATATGTTAACCATACCCAAACAGGGTTTGAATGGTTTTAATCACTAATTTGTCCTCTACAACAATAATTACCACAAGATATATATTCAGTAAAGGATTAGGTCAGGAGCATCAGTTTAAAATGGATGTTAAAATGTTAGGTATTTCTAAGGATTATTGTTAAGTACAAAACCATAGTATCTCAATTTAGCAACACATGTTATTTTCACTAGTAGAAACCTTGTTGTTGTTGTTGTTAGGTGCCATCGAGTCATTGCTGACTCATAGTGACTCCATGAATAGCAGAATGTAACACCACCCCATCCTGCACCAGCTCCATGATCCTTGCTATACTTGAGCCCATTGTTGCAGCCATCATGCCAATCCATCTCGTCGAAGGCCTTCCCTCCTGCATCGATCCTCCACCTTACCAAGCATGACATCCTTCTCTAAGGACTGGTCCCCTCTGACAACATGACCAAAGTAGGTGAGATGAAGTCTGGCTATCCTCACTTTCAAGGAACATCTCAGCTGCACTTCCTCCAGGAGAGATCTGTTACTTATTCTGGCAGTCCATGGTACCTTCAGCATTCTTCACCAGAACCACAACTCAAAAACATCAACCCTTCTTCTGTCTTCCTCATTCATTGTCCATCTCTCACATGCATACAAGGCAATTGAAAATATCATGGTTTATGTCAGGTGCACCTTAGTCCTCAAGGAGACATCCTTGCTCCTCAACACTCGAAAGAGTTCCTTCACAGCCGACCTGCCCAGTGCTACACATCATCAAATGTCCTGACTTCTGCTTCTATTGGCTTCGATTGTAGAACCAAGCAACATGAATTCTTTGACAACCTCAATCTTTTCTCCATTTATTCTGATGCTACTTATTGGTCCAGGTATGAGAATTTTTGTCTTCTTTATATTGAAATGTAATCTATACTACGACTGTGTTCCTCAATCTTCTTCAGTAAGTGCCACAAATCATCTTCACTTTCAGCAAGCAAAATTATATCATCTCTGTATCTCAGGCTGTTAATGATTCTTCCTCCAAACCTGATGCCACGTGTTTCTTCATATAGTCCAGCTTCTCGGATTATTTGCTCAGCATATAGATTGAATAACTATGGGGAAAGGATACAACCCTGACACACTCCTTTCCTGATTTTATACCATGCAGTATCCCCTTGTTCCATTCAAATGAAAGCTTCCTGGTCAAGGTACAGGTTCCTCATGAGTACAATCAAGTGTTCAGGAATTCCCTTTCTTCTCAATGTTATCCATAATTTGTCAGGATCCACACAATCAAATGTCTTTACATAGTCAATAAAACACAAGTAAACAAGTTTCTGGTATTATTTGCCTGAGTCAAGGTCCATCTGACAGAAGCTATGATATCCCTTGTTCCGCGTCCTTTTCTGAATCCAGCTTGCACCTGTGTAAGTTCTCAGTCAATATACTGCTGCAACCGTTTTTGAATTATTTTCAGTAAGATCTTACTTAAATGTGACATTAATGATATTGTTCAATAATTTCCACATTCTGTGGGATCACCTCTCTTTGGAATGGGTACAAATACGGATCTCTTCCAGTCAATTGGCCAGGTAGCTGTCTTCCAAATCTCTTGGCATAACCGAGTGAATGCCTCCATCCAGTGTGGCATCTCTTTGATGAAATATTTCAATGGGTATTCTGCCAATTCCCAGAGTCTTGTTCTTCAACAATTCCTTCATGGCAACTTCAACTTCCTCCTTCAGTACCATTGGTTCTAGATCATATGCCACCTCCTGAAATGAATGAAGATTGACCAGTTCTTTTTGGTACAGTGACTCTGTGTATTCCTGCCATCTTCTCTTGACGTTTCCTGCATCATTCAATATTTTGCCCATAGAATCTCTCAATATTGCAACTCGAGGGTTAAATTTTTTCTTCAATTCTTTCAGCTTGAGAAATGCCAAGTGTGTTCTTCCCTTTTGGTTTTCCAACCCCAGGTCTTTGCACATTTCATTATAGTAATTGGCTTTGTCTTTTCGATCTGCTCTTTGAAATCTTTGGTTCAATTATTTTATCTTGTCATTTCTTCCATTTGCTTTTGCTACTCTCTGCTCAAGGGCAAGTTTCAGAGTCTCTTCTGTCATCCATTTTGGTCTTCTCTTCTTTTGTTGTCTTTTTAGTGACCTCTTGCTTTCTTCATGGATGATGCTCTTGATGTCATCCCACAATCCATCTGGTTTCCGGTCATTGGTGTTCAATGAATCAAATCTATTCTTTAGATGGTCTCTAAATTCACGAGGGATGTATTCAAGATCATATTTTAGCTTTCGTGGACTTGTTTTAATTGTCTTTAACTTCAAGTTGAACTTGCATATGAGTAGTTGATGGTCTGTTCCACAATCAGCTCCTGGCCTGATTTTGGCTGTAGATATTGAGCTTTCCCATTGCCTCTTGCCACAGATGTAGTCAATCTGATTCCTGTGCATTCCATCTGGTGAAGTACATGTGTACAGCTGCTGTTTGTGTTGTTGAAAAAAGGTGTTTGCAATGAACAAATCATTGGTTTTGCAAAATTCTACCATGTGAGTTCCAACATGATTTCTGTCACTAAGGACAAATTTTCCAACTACCGCTGATTCTTCTTTGTTTCCAAATTTTGCATTCCAGTCACTAGTGATAATTTACACATCTTAATTGTGATTCTGGTCAATTTCAGACTGCAGAAGTTCATAAAAATCTTCAATTTCCTCGTCTTTGGCTTTGGTATTTGGTGCATAAATTTGAATAATAGTCATATTAACGGGTCTTCCTTGTAGGTGTATGGATATTATCTTATCACTGACAGCATTGTACTTCAGGACAGATCTTGAAACATCCTTTGTGATGATGAATGACACTCCTTTCCTCTTTAAACTGTTGTTCCCGGCATAGTAGATCATATGGTTGTCTGATTCAAAATGGACAAAACCAGTCCATTTCGGCTCACTAATGCCTAGTATATGAATCTGTATGCATTCTGTTTCATTTTTTACAACTTCCAATTTTCCTAGATTCATACTTCTTATATTCCATGTTCCAATTATCAATGCATGTTTGCCACTGTTTCTCCTTAATTTGAGTGGTGGCACATCAGCAAATGAAGGACTCGAAAGCTTTACCTTATCCATATTAGTAAGGCTGATTTTACTCTGTTAATGCAGCTCTTTTCCAGTTCTACTTTGAGAGCTTTCTAAGCTAAGTGCCTCATCTTCCTCTTCTGTATTGGACAATGTTTCTGGACTATTCATAAATTTGCACAATAATATATCAGACAGTGTTTTTCTGCTATTCATAAGGTTTCCCCTGGCCAATTATTTGAGTAGTGGATGGCCTCTTCCTTCTTCCTAGTGTGTCTCAGTTTGCAAGGCGAGCTGATACTTGTGCAACACGTGCACCCCACTGGGTTTGAAACACCAGTGGCACAGCCTCAAGACTCACAGCAACACATCACCATAATAGGACAAACTGACAGACAAGTTTGTCTCCCTTAGCTGTGGAAAACCTTCCAACCACCCTTACCTGGATCCCTGTGGCTAACTCCTCAATCTGTTCCAGTCCTCTTTGCCTTTTCTGTCCTCTCCCTGCTTCTCACCTCAGTGCTTGTGGGGGCTGGCCTGGGTTCTCTCTCCTCACCTGGCTCCCTGCAGTTAACTCCTCAATCTGTTCCTATCCCTTTTGCCTTTTCAGTCTCCCTGCCTTCCTGCCTTTCTGCTGATGGGGTGTGGCCTGGGTTCCCTGTCTTCACCTGGGTCCCTGCAGCTTACTCCTCGATCTGTTTCAGTCCTCTTTGCTGTTTCTATCCTCTCCCTGCTTCCTGTCTTGCTGCCTGTTCTTAGGTCCCTGGAATCCAAATGAGAATGTTATCACTTTAAAATCCAAAGTGGTTACCACTTGTAAACATTAAAAATAGCTGCACCCTTGGTCACTTTAAATATCCAAAATGGCCACAACTTGTAAACATTCAAAATGGCTTCACCCTCGGTCACTTTAAATATCTAAAATGGCTGCCACGTGTAAACAATCAAAATGGCTGCACCCTCCAGACAAACAAGGTCAGCAAAAAAACAAAACAAAACAAAACAAGAAAACCTGCAATATCTGGGGATAGGGCAATAAGAGAAAAAGACAGAGAAAGAGAATAATGAAGGAAAAATGGGAAAAATGCAAAAAGAAAAAGAAGGAATGGGGTTAACTATGAGAAAAAAAGAAGAAAAAAAATTGCAACCAGGAACAGG
>NW_006922366.1:151511-179423 GCF_000298275.1 Orycteropus afer afer
AGCAAGCAAACTAAATACAGAAAAAAGAAATAGGAAAAAAAAAAAATTGGGGGATGACACCCAGATTCTGTCCAAGCACACAGAGTGGGATGGAGTTCCTACGGCCCAGAAGGTGGGTGGGAGTGGTAGATGGCCGAACCACCATTCACCAAGTGGATGTGGTGTATAAGGGTAACAAGGAGAATGTAGCATCTTTTCAGTTGTCCAGGTCCGGAGTGTCCTTTGGGCTACTCGGATATCTTCTGGAGGTTATAGAAGCTGGCAAGTTCCAAATTCTTGGATCAAATGTCAAGCTGGAGGCTTTTCCTGACTCACACAGCTTCAAAGGCTGAGGAGCTCAAGGTTGGCAGGCAGTATACTGGCTATTGACTCCAACAAATGATGAATCCAAGATTACCTGGCCAAATGGTGGATTGTTCACTCATGGACAATAGTAGGTAGCATAATAGAATCCTTAGGTAGAAACCTTAGGTCTCATTAACTAAATTTCTCTCCAATTTTCTGATTCTAAATACAAAATTTAGGTAACATTTTGCTGTTGTTGTTTTTGTGGTTAGTTGCTATTGGCTGGTTTTCTACTCATGCCCACCCCGTGTTTGCACAGTAAAACTCTCTGCAGGGTTTTCAAGACAGTGATCCTTTGGAAGAAGATTGCCAGAACTATCTTCTGAGGTACCTCTGGGTGAGTTTTAACCAGCAAGTTTTCAGCTAGCACTCTAGCACTGAACCATTTGTGCCACCCAATAATATTTTAAGGAATGGAAAGTTAACTAATTTGCCTTTTTTTAACCTTAGAAACATGCATGTATGCTACATTATCAGCTCTGGCAGAAATTAGGCCTTTCTGTTCGTCAGGTCAGATACAGTCCCAGCATTCTATTGCTCCATCATTGTTCCTCGATGCATATTTGCTGAAAAAAGTAGAAGAGGAAAGAAAATGTCCACTAACTATATTATTCCAAAAAGGCATTATTTTTGCTTGATTTTTTCCTCCATGGCTATACCCAAGGGTCTAGATCAATACTTAGTACACTGTAGGTGTTTAGTACAAATATGTCCAATAAACACTTCCTACCTTCCTTGTTGAAAGCATTTACTGATGAAGATTAAAGACTATAGTCTTCATTATGGTTTACACTTCATCACAGAGAAAATGGAAATCCTCACAACAGGACCAATAAGCAGCATCACGATAAATGGGGAAAAGATTGAAGTTGTCAAATATTTCATATTACTTGGTGTGGTAGTTAAGTCTGTGTGTCAACTTGGCTGGGCCAGGTTGAGTGATTGGGCAGCTGGATGTAATTATTCCCCATAGTAAGATTTGTAATTAATTCCATGGTGGAATCTATTGGAGCAGCTGAGTAGTTGCTTTGGGTATATGGTCTGCTTCCTGTATATAAGAAGCAGCTTTGGGAATGGTCTCCAGCTTATGGCACGCTTGAACCCTGCATGTAGCTGTGTCATTGATAACACAAGTCCTGACGATCTTGGGACTTTCAATGGACTTATATTAATGGCCTGCCATGTGGTTTGGTAACATCAGGACTGTGCCTTTTTACTTGTCAACCTTGGGTTTGTCAGTCTCAGAAGCCAGCATCTGTTTGAGTGAAGAAAGGCCTCTATCTTCAATGGGCTAGGAGCAAGAGGCACAGCTAAAACCCAAGGTTGAGGGGCTTTCACCCAGCCCCTAGAGCCTGGCACTTTGACCTTGGACTTAAAGCCTCCAAATTGTAAGAATAAACTCCTGTTTTTTAAGGCCATCCCATTTGTGATATATTCTTGTCATAGTGGCACTAGGTAACAAAACACTTGGTTCCACAATCAACACCAATGGAAGCTCACTCACTGCCGTCCAATCATTTCTGACTCATAAAGACCCTTCCCTGGGTTTCCAAGGTGTTATCTCTATAGAAGTAGATTGCCCAGTCTTCCTTCCAAGGAGTCAAATGCCTTAGGCACTATGCCACCAGAGCTCCTTCAAAGAAAGTGACAGCCAAGAAATCAGATGATGTATTGTATTGGGCAAATCTTATGCACAGCATCTTTCAAGTACTGAAGAGAAAAGATGTTTTTTTGAAGACTAATATGCACCTACCCGAAGCCATGGTGTTCTCTATCACCTCATATGCATGAGAAAACTGGACAATGAATAAGGAAGACTGAAGAAAAGTTGATGCTTTTGAGTTGTGGTCTTTGCGAAGACTACTGAAAGTACCATGGACTTTCAGAGGAAGAAGAACAAACAAATATGTCCTGGAAGAAGTGCAGCCAGAATGCTCCTTGGAAGTGAGAATGGCCAGACTTTTTCTCACCTACTTTGGTCATGTTGTCAGAAGGGACTATTCCCTAGAGAAGGATATCATGCTAGGTAAAGCAGAGTGTCATCAAAAAAGGGGAAGACCCAAAACTAGATGGATTGACACAGTGGTTGGAATGATGGGCTTGGATATAGCAAGCATTGTGAGGTTGGCACAGGACTGGGCAGTGTTTTGTTCTGTTGTACATAGGGTTACTATGAGTCAGAGTCAACTCAATGGCACCTAACAACAACAACAGTGTTGCTCAAGAGAAAGATGTGGTGGTATGCTTCCGTAAAGATTTGCAGACTTGGAAACCCCACGAGGCAGCTCTGCTGTGTCCTATCATGTTGCTGTAGGTCAGAATCACTTTATGGCAATAAGTTTTTTTTTTTTTTTTAGTGGTAAGTTTCAAAATAACAAAATATATGTAATGCTTCTCAGTAGATATTAAAAAAAAAAAAAAAAAAAACCTAGACTATTTCTGTTTTGCAAGATGCTTAATCAATTTGTTTTCTAGGTAATTAGTACTAAAACTCCATGCATGTCTTGGTCTGAAGTTTCTAGAGATGTATCTGTATATTTTTATTTTCCTTTTTTTTTTTTTCTGCATGCTCTGTTTTTAAATGAATCTGAGTATTTGACTCATTCAATTCAGCCACAACTTTCATATATATTCCCCTCAATGAAAGAAATAAAAGGTAAAAAAAAATTTATTGTTTAATGATTTGTAATGTTTTCTTAGAGTTGGTTTGCTGGCAATATCTGTTCACAGTTACATAAATGAGAGTCTGGGAGCTCAGAAACACCATTGATTAAGGCTCCTTTTGGGCAACTGCAGCCCTATTTGAGATTGTTCTCATTTAAAAATGGAAAGAATGGTATTTCTTCATGTTCTAAGCAGAAGTATCACTAGGGAAGGCATTGTGTACTTTCTGAAACCAAAGCTCAATTTTTACTAGTTTTATCCATTTTAATAACTGGTAAAGTTATTATGTTTCATATATTACCACTCATATTATTACCACTTTTGACACCTCAGGTTTCTACACACAGATGACAAGTAGTAAATTGATGTACAGTGTTTCACTTGAGTTAGCTTGTTGATTTTATTTGGTTATTACAAACAAATGGACAAAGATTATTGTATCAAATCTTATGTGCTATTTTTGGAACATTCTCTATTATTCTCCATATTTACTTTCTTTTTCTTCATTTTTTCTACAATCCATATATCAACAGACATTAATTTAAGTACTATTCATCACAGTAATGATAATAGATACCACTGTGATATCCAGTATGTTATTATTTGGCCACTGGTTTAATTTTTAAGCATTAACTCCTTTGTGCAGAAATATGTCACCTTTATTTCTGTCTAAATGGTCAATTTTCCAACAATTTCCCTTTGACACTTAGAAAACAAGCATCTTACTTAGTTGGGCCCATATTAAACATCCCCTCTGATTTAATCCATGCTTCCACTCAGTCTTTTTTTTTTTTTTAAGTAAACGATTATTCTTCCAGAATTTCTAAGCCTAAGTGATTCCTTTATCCTAAATGATGTCTTGATTAAAGGATACTTTTCTCCATGCTGGGCCTTTAAGCATCAATTTTGATCCTGATAACTTCTACCTTTGGCATGACAAAAATATCTTCCTCTATTGTCACTGTTTCTCCTTTTAATTAGGCCCTATTGTCAGCTGCAAATGTGCCTGCATACAGATCTTCAGGTAACTCACTGAATCAGCACTGTGGGCTGCCTCCATGTTTCTGGGGCTCACAGGTGCTCAAAATACTCTCTATATCTTTTAAGAGCATGGGGATAGTGCTACAGGAGAGAGAGGAGTAGAGTGATTGTGAGGAAAAGGGAGTTAACAAGTTCAAGTCTTCTCTCTGTCCTGATATTCCTAATCCCTTTGTACCATATAGATGTCTCATTTTGTGAGGATGACTCTTTCCAAGATTGTGAGGAAATATAAAATTAAATAGTTTTACTATTTGAATTAAAAACTTATAATGCACTGCTGTTGAGTCAGCCCCGACTCGTAGCAACACCTCCTTCTGAGGAGTGACTGATGGGTTTGAATCACCAGCCTTCTGGTTAGCAGTCAAATGCCTTAGGCACTAGGCTACCAGAGCTCTTAAAAGCCTATAGTGGTTAAGAAATTTTGGATACCTAATATTTCCAAATGCCAAGAATTAAAATACCAAAATGAATTAGTCCTTTCTGGAAACTTCCTTTGTCAAATTATTTTACATTTTTTCATTATTGTCCCTTTATTGTCTGTATCAATTATATATTGCCAAAGTAATTTTTCATAACAAACTACCACACAACTTCAGTGACAAAAACAATAAATATGTATTTAGCTCAGGAATCTAAAGCCTGGGTTGGTTAGGAGATGGCCTGAATGCTTAGTGGGTTCTGATTGAAGGATGATGGCTTTGGATAAGACATCTGAGGCCATGTGGTTCAATTCCATGTATTTCTCAAGCTTGACCTGAGACTAGTTGAGGATTCCCTTGCCATGTGTATAGCAGAGAACAGAAACAGAAACACCAAGTGATCTTCCTTTTCTCAATGTCATGTTTGTTAACATTTCAAAGTGAATTTATATAGATGAACCAGAGTCATGGGGTGGTGTAGAAGACCCTCAACAATGTGGTGTGCACTATAAGGCTAATTACCAATGTTTGTAGATAAAGGTGTAAACAGTTAGCATGAATAAAACAATCAGTTTAGCACATATTTTATATTTTGTACTAAAAAGCTATCCATACTTCTTGAATTCTTCATCCACAATGATTCATTGTAAAAATGATAGTAAATGTTTTTCACTTCATGGATCTTTAAATATAGTGAAGTAATTAAATCTGGAGAAAACATTTTTTTTTGTTTATTTATTAGAGTTAGCTCTTGCAAAGGAAGTGATTTATATTGGGTAAAATCTGTCTATCTTTAAATCCATCAATAAAATAATTACTTCCCATGTACTCTATTGCACTAATCCCAAACTGGTTTCATAATTCCATTTTTCTACTCAAGATATTCCACATATTAGTGAGAGCTGTCTTTAAAAATATAAATCAATTTTTTTTTCAATTTCTCTCAAAATGTCCCAGCATAATTAGATATTAAATAAATCACCAAAAAATCCATTGCTATCAAGCTTATTCCAACTCATAGTGACCCTAAAGGACACAGTAGAATTGCTTCATAAGGTTTCTAAGGCTGTAATATTTACAGAAGTAGATTGTCACATCTTTCTCCTGTGATGCAGATGCTGGGTTCAAACTATCAACCATTTGGTTAGTAGCTGAGTTCTTAGTGACTGTGCTATCAGAGCTATTTACCTATTGAATACTCATTGAACAAAATTGAAAATCCTTGCCATGACTTCAGGTCCCCTGAGTAATGCAAACAGTTAAGTTCTTAGACACTGGCAAAAAGGTTGTTGGTTTAAAACCCACAAGAAGAACCTCAGAAAACAAGCCTAGTCATCTGCGTAAAAAAGTCACAGTCTTGAAAACCCTGTGACTTAGAGGTCTACTCTCATACAGATGGCGTTTGCATAAATTGGACTTTACCTGATGACAAGTAACAACAACAAAAAGCCGATGACATATAACACCATAGATTATCCAATTAAGAAGTCCTGATGATGCAACAGTTAAGTGCTCAGCCATCACCTAAAAGGTCTACAATTTAACCTCATTGACTGCTCCATGGGAGAAAGATCTTTTGATCTGCTTCCATAAAACTTACAGCTAAGAAAACCCTATAGAAAATTTACAGTCTGTCACAGGGGGATTGCTGTGAGTCAGAATCAACTTTGTAGCACTCAGTAGCAATGATCTAGTCATCAGCTGCTTCCTCAGGATCATTCTAACACTCCTTTCAACGTTTATGGTCTAAACCCTCTAGCCAACTTATTTCTATAATCACACCAATATCATCCTGGTTTTCTTTCTTTCTTTTTTTTTTTTTTTCTTATGTAAAGGAATGACCATTTTTAACATTCATACTACTGGATCTTTGCTTATTCAGGTCTCTGTTTAAATGTGAATCCTTCAAAAATACCTTCTCTAACATATATAACGATAGCCCTCCATCTTTTTTCATCTTATTATTCTAATTTGATTTCTTAAACTTATTGTTCAGTCCACTTATTTATTTTCTATCTACTGATACCAGTCATTAAGCTCTTTTAGTGCAAATAATTTACCTTTCTAGTTTACTACTTTTGTTTTTCTAGTGTCTAGAACATAAATGGGGATATATATATGTATATATACATACATGTATTATGTGTGTGTGTGTGTGTATCAGCTAAATTAGGTGTCACATGAATTAATAAATTAAATAAATAAATGGACAAGGAGTGTTACTCTATATGTGAAAATATATTCTTGGTTTATGTATGCTTTGATGGTAAAATTGAGTATGTAGGTAAATATAGGACTAATCACAAAATATTCATAGAAAGTGAAAGAAAAGCAAAATAGTGCCATTATGTATTTAGTAACTGATTACAATAACCATAATTGTTGTTATGTGCCACTGAGTCAGATCCGACTCATAATGACCCTATGTACAACAGAACAAAACACTTCCTGGTCCTGCTCCATCCTCACGATCGTTGCTGTGCTTCAGCCCTTTGTTGCACCTTCTGTGTCAATCCATCTCATTGAGGGTCTTCACCTTTTTTGCAGACACTATACTTTATTGAGCATGATATCTTTCTACAGGAACTGGTCCTTCCTGATAACATGACCAAAGTATGAGAGAGGAAGTCTGGCCAGACTTGCTCTAGAGAACATTCTAGCTGTATATCTTCAAGACAGATTTATTCATTCTTCTGGTAGGCCATGGTATTTTCAGTATTCTTCTCCAACACAATCCAAATACATCAATTCTTCTTCAGTCTTCCTTATTCATTGTCCAGCTTCCACATGTGTATGAGGCTAATGAAAATATCAGGGCTTTGGTCAGGCACACCTTAGTCTTTAAATTGACATTTTTGCTCTTTAACACTGTAAAAATGTTTTTACAGCATATTTGCCTAGTAAATATTTCTTGACTGCTTCTTCCATGAAAGTTAATTCTGGATCCAAGTAAAATGAAATCCTGACAACTTAAATCATTTTCTCTGTTTATTACGATGATGCTTATTGGTCCAGTTGTGAGGATTTTAGTTTTCCTTACATTGAGGTGTAATTCATACTGAAGATTGTAGTGTTTTATCTTATCAGCAAGTGATTCAAGTCCTTTTCACTTTCATCAAGCATTGTTGTGCCATCTGTATGTCGCAGATTGTCAATGAATCTTCCTCCCATCCTGATGCCCCATTCTTTTCATATGATCCAGTGTCTCAATTTATTTGCCTAGGACACAGACTGAATAAATAAATATGGTGAAAGGCAACAACCATGATGCACACTTTTCCTGATTTTAAATCATGCAATAGTTCCTTGGTCTATTAGAACAACTGCCTCTTGGTCTATGTACAGGTTTTTCAAGAGCACAGTTAATTGTTCTGAAATTCACTTTCTTTGCAATGTTATCCATAATTTGTTATGATCCACACAGTTGAATATCTTTGCATAGTCAATAAAACACAGGTGAATGTTTATTCTGGTTACCTAGTGCTACTCTGACAGAAATATACCACAAATGGGATGGCCTTAGCAAACAGGAGTGTATTCTAACAATTTGGAGGCTTCAAGTCCAAGTTCAAAGTTTCAGGCTCTAGGGGCTGGGTGAAAGCCCCTCAACCTTGGGGTCCAACTCTGCCTCATGCTCCTGGCCCACTGGAGCTAGAGGCATTTTCTTCACTCAATCAGCTGCTGGCTGCTGAGGCTGTGAAGCCCCAAGGTTGACAAATAGAAAGGCAGAGTCTCGATGATACCAAACCACACAGCTGGCCATTAACTTAAGTCCATTGTAAGTCCCAAGGTTGGCAGAACATGGCAGGCTGCTGAACAGCTACATGCAGGGTCCAAGCATGCCACAGGCTAAAGACCATTCTCAAAGCTTCTGCTTATATACAGGAAGCAGACCACATACCCAAAGGCAGCTACATAGCTGCTCCTAGTAGATTCCACCATGGAGTTGATTACCATTCTCATCATGGGGAATACTACATCCAGCTGCCCAGCCACTCAACCAGGCCCAGCCAAGTTGACACACAAACCGAACCACCACATCATCTTTCTGGTATTGTCAGCTGTTAGCCAAGATCCATCTGACATCAGCAATGGTATCCTTCATTCCATGTCCTCTTCTGAATTTATCTCGAATTTCTGGTAGTTTCATGTAAATATACTGCTACAACTGTTTTGGATAATCTCAATCAGAATTTTACTTAAGTGTGATATTAATGATATGGTTTGATAATTTGCACATTCTGTTTGATCATCTTTCTTTGGAATGGGCCAAATATGGACCTCTTCCTGTCAGTTGTCCAACTAATTTTCTTCCAATTTCCTGGCATAGACAAGTAAGCACCTCCAGATTTGCTTCTGTTTAAAACATGTCATTGAGAATTCTATCAATTACTATGGACTTGTTTTTTAGTCAATTCATTTGGTGTACCTTGGACATCTCCTTTAATTGCCCTCAGTTCTTGATAACATGATGTCCCCTGAAATGATTAAATGTGGACCAATTCTTTTTGGTACAGTAACTCTATGCATTCTTTCAAGCTTCCCTTGATGCTTCCTGCGTTGGTCAATATTTTGTTCATAGAAATTTTCAATATATCAAATTGAGGTTTGAATTTTTCCTTCAGTTCTGTCAGTCTGAGAAATGATGAGCATGTTTTTCCCTTTTAGTTTTCTAATTCCAGTCTTTGAACTTGTCATTAAAATATTTTTTTATTTGTCTTGTCAACCTGTCCTTTGAAATCTTCTGTTCAGCTCTTTTATTTCATCATTTTTTTCTTTTAATTTTAGCTGCTCTACTTTCAAGAACACATTTCAGAGACACTTCTGACATTCATTTTGGTCTATTCTTCCTTTCCTGTATTTTTAATGACTGTTTGCTTTTTTCATGTATGATGTTTTGATGTCATTCCATAATACATATGGTGTTCAGTCATTGTTATTCAGTGCATCAAACCTATTCATCAGGTGGTCTTTAAATTCAGATGGGATGCGATCAAGATCATATTATGACTGGCCTGGACTTAATTTAATTATGACAACAGTATTGATAATATGAATTATTTTAATAATAATAATAGATAAGTGTTATCCCTGCTTCTAGAGGAGGAAACTATAGTGCAGATGTTGGATGACTTGGTCAAGCCACTTAAAAATTTATGTAGCTTTCATTATTTTATTTCTGCATTTTACTAGAAACATTCATAAATTGTGTTTCTCAGAAGTATTGAATATATTTATATATAGTTATAATATATATAAACATATGTACATGTATACAAATGTATTTACAAAAAGATAGGTCTTAGTTAAATAAGTAGATAAATAGATGACAGATAGATAAACAAAATTATGTTTTGGGAGGTCAGTATTCAATCTTAATCAAAATAGTTGCAATTAAATTTCAAGCTATTTGGATGTTATATAGGTTTAGCATTTTTATTTGTGCCAAAATGTCATCCAACTATCTTATCTAATTTAAACTCTATACAAATTTAAGATCATAATTCTGTTATATCATATGTCAATGTTAAAAACAAATCACTTTTTTTTCTATTTTCAGTTTTCAAGTATTTGTACAACTATATATAGATCTAGGGTATCAATAGAAAAACTCTAAAGAAATGACAAAATACTGAGAATCTCATAGAAATTAAAGTATCGGACAGTATGCAAAGGCATGAATCAAAACAGAAAATTCAAAATCTGTGCCATCGAGTTGAATTATGACTCATAGCAACCCTATAGGACCAAGTAGGACTGCCCCATAGGGTTTCCAAGGATGGAAATCTTTATGCAAGCAGACTGTCTAATCTTTTTCCTCTGGAGCAGATGGTGGGTTCAAATCACCAATCTTTTGGTTAGTTACTGAATGTTTTAACCACTGTACTGCTGGGGCTCCTAAAGGCATGAAAATATAGAAAAATGGTGTATTAGTTTCTATGGCTTCTAGAACATAATACAAGCTGGATGGCTTAAAACAACACAAATTCATTGCTTCATTTTATGGAGTCTAGATTTCCAAAATCATGGTGTGTATAAGTCATGCTGTCTCCAAATACTAGAAGATTCTGTCTTTACAGGGATATCTTCCCTTTGGATCTCTCTGTGTCTCTTTTTCTCTTCTTGTAAAGATATCAGTCATATCAGATTAGACCCATCCTACTCCAGTGTGACTTCATGTTAGCTGTTTATATCTACAAAGATTCTATTTTCAAATGTGACACTCACAAGCACCAAGAGTTCTGACTTGGGATATCTTTTGGAAGGATATAAATCAATTCATAGCAAAATCAAAGAATACTGTAACTGCTATGAAATCTGAAAGAAATATAGAGTAACAAATATGTTTTGGAGTGTATTTTTCTATATTTATCTGATAAGTTTTCTCATACAAAAATGAAAAATGAGAAATTAAGAAGAGACTTTTTAAACCAAAATGAAAAAGGATTTGATTTAGGGAATTCTCAGCCTATCCAAATTAGGAAAGATTATAAAAGCAGGAGATAAACTCTTAGGATAGTACGCTCTAGATTAAAAGCTTGTGGTGTGGATGTATACAGCTCTTTGCTAGTTCCTTAGAAGGAACAAAAAGTCACAGAATTATTTGAAAGTATTATGCATGTGATTCATGGATCCCATCAGCCATCACAGGAGAACATGAAAATAGAGAAAGAATTATCTAGAAAAGATTGTTGAAAGTGAAGGGAACTTGATGCACTTACTCATGAATATCAAAAATTATAGCTCTCAGTATGGATTATACCTCAACATGAAAACAAAATTCCTCATAATTGTACCAATAAAAAAACATCATGATAAATGGAGAAAATATTGAAATTGTCAAGGATTTTATTTTAATTGGATCAACCAATGCCCATTGAGGCGGCAGTCAAGAAATCATATAGCATTGCATTGGGTAAATTTCCTGAAAAAAAAAAAAAAAAACCCTGAACAGGGACCTCAAGCTTAATTGGCATAACATACTATACAAAATATTGTTCCACCTCCTACTTTGGTGAATAGCAACTGGGACCTTAAAACCTTGCAAACAGACATCTAGATGCAACAGTGGGTCTCTCTTCGTCCAAAGCAAAGAAGAATGAAGAAAACCAAAGATCCATGGAAACAATTAGTCCAGACAACAGGTACACCATGTGATCCTCAGCCTATATGACTATGAGACCAGAAGAACTGGATGGTGCCCAGCTACCACTGTCAACCACTCAGAGCGGGATCTATGTAAAAGATCCTTAATAGAGAGGGAGAACAATGTGGGAAAAAAGTCAATTATTAAAAAAAAAAAAAAGGACCAGATTTTCTGTTCTGATAGAGCCTGCTGGAACCACTGAAACTATGGCCCCTGCTGCCCTTCAGATCAGAAATTTAACCCACACCTGTAGCTTACAGCCAAACAAAAGACAGACATATGAAATGAACATTTATACTCGGTAGATATACTCCTTCGAGAGAACAATCATGGGAGAACAGAAAGAATGTGTATGCACAGGTACATAGCTCCGGGGGCAGAAGTCCATGAAGGAAAGGACACAGGGAAAAGGGAACTATGGGGAGGAAGTTGGAGGGGGGCTGTTGTATTGTGGTAAATTGTAGTCAATGTCATGAGACAAAATGTATGTGAACTACTGTGTGGAAAGTAAATTTGCTCTGTAAACATTCCCCCAAATTAAAAAAAAAAAAAAAAAAAAACGGATCATGTTTGATGATATTATCTTCCAACCAATGAATATGAAATATATTTCCATTTAGTAAGTCTTCTTCATAACACATATTGTAGCATATATTAAGACTTTGGGAGCTCTGGTAGTGTAGTGCCTAAGGCATTTGACTGGCAGTTCAAACCCAACAGCCACTCTTCAGAAGGAAGGTTGGGCAATCTATATCCATAGTGATACTGCCTCGGAAACCCAAGGAGGGGTCGCCATGAGTCAGATACAACTTGAGCATAGTGGGTTCTTAAGACTTTGTTTTTTATATTGTCTGAGTCGTATTCCACTCTATGTATATACCACATTTTGTTTATACATTCATCTGTTGATAAGGATTTAGATTTCAACCTTTTGGCTATCGTGAATAGGGAAGAAAAAACATTGGTGTACAATGTATGCCCCTGTATGAGTTTCTGCTTTCATGCCTTTTGAGAATATACCTAGGAGTGGAATTTCTGGGTCAGATTGGTATTTCTATTTTTAGTTTTTGGAAGAACCTCCACACTGTTTTCCACAATGGTTATACCATTTTATATTCCCAGTCACAATTTCCCTATATCCTTGCCAGAATGTATTATTCTCTCTGGTATTTGTTTTATTATTATTATTATTATTATTATTATTATTATTATATGTGTGTGTGTGTGTTTGCTTGTTCAGTGCTTTTTTTTTTTTCTTTTTTTCTTTTTTTTAGTCTTAGTCTTCCTAGTGAGAATGAAACGGTATCTCATTGTGGTTTCAATTTGCATGTCTCTGCTGGCTAATGACTCTGAATATCTTCTCAAGTGTTTAGTGGACATTTGAATGCCTTTTTTGGTGAAATGACTATTCAAGTCCTCTGCCCATTTAAATATTGGATTATTTGGCTTTTTGTTAGTAAGTTGTAGAAGTTTTATATATAATTTAGTTATTAAATTATTATGGATATATGTTTGTCAAAGATATTCTCTCAACAAGGAGATTGTCTTCTTATTTTTTTGGTAAAATCTTTTGATGAACAAAAAATATTAATTTTGATGAGGTCCCATTTATTTATTTTTTTCTTTTGGTATTTGTGCTTTTGATATTCTATTAGATCATACATTGTTAAGAGATAGGCCCAACAGTGTTGTCCCTGCAGTTTCTTCTAAAAATTTTTATGGTTTAAGTTTGCTTACTTAGATCTTTAATCCATTTTTAATTTGATTTTGTGTATGATGTGAGGCATGGATCTTGTTTAATTTTTCTTCATGTGGAAATCCAATATCCCCAATATCATTTATTGAAGAGATTCTTCTTTCTGCATTAAAATTACTTACCACCCTTGTCAAAAATCAGCTTACCATAGATGTATGAGTTTATTTCTGGATTCTAAATTCTATTGGTCTATATTCCTTGCTATACTTGAGCCAGGTTGTTTTGATTACTACAACTATGTTGTTGTTGTTGTTGTTATGTGTCGTTAAGTTGGACCCGACTCATAGCGACCCCTCTTTGGGTTTCCGAGGCTATATCAATATGGAAGTAGATTGCCCCATCTTCATTCCGAGGAGTGACTGGTGGGTTTGAACTGCCAGTCTTCTGGTTAGCAGTCAAGTGCCTTAGGCACTATGCTACCAGAGCTCTATTCTGTTTAATTATTCATAATTACTAAATAAATAATCCATGGCATATGATTTCTTGACTGCTGCTTCAATGGGCATTGATTGTGGATCCAAGTAAAATAAAATTCTTGACAACTTCAATATAGCTTTATATAGTTATTCAGAGCATGTTATCATTCCATGAAAATAGAGAATTGTTTATTGCATTTCTGTAAAGAAGGCTGTTGGAATTTTGTTTGAGATTTCATTGAATCTATACACATTATTTAAGTCTTCTTTAACCTCTTTAATCAGTGTTTCATAATTATCATTGTATTAAGTCCTTCACTTTAGAGAGTTTTAAATGGTCGTAGGTTTATGGAATTAGATCAGTCTGTTTTATTCCACAGAGATTCTGGGTGGTTTAGAACCACAGATCTTGCATTTAGTGGTTGAAAGCAAACAATTTTCCCACACAGAGGTTTTTTTTTTTTTGCATCTAACTCCTTTGGGATTACTGGCATAGGAAACACTGGAATGACAAAGATTTCTATGACAAAATGCTTCATATAGAGAGAGAAATTGTGACAATGTAATCACTTTGTGATAAATAGGTCTGTGTGAAATAACATTGTAGGATTTGTTCACGATCAAATATACACCACCCTAGAGGTGCTGGAGGAGCTCTGGTAGCATAGTGCCTAAGGCACTTGACTGCTAACCAGAAGGCTGGCGGTTCAAACCCACCAGCTACTCCTCGGAAGGAAGATGGGGCAATCTACTTCCGTAGTGATACTGTCTCAGAAACCCAAGGAGGGGTCACTATGAGTTGGGGCCGACTCGACAGCACATAACAACATAACAGAGGTACTGGGGAGTAAGATAAAAGTCTATAGGAGTATTTAGAGGATGGTATTACCACAGTGAATAATACAGGGTCAGTGATAAACCAACAGCATTGGCTATGCTTGGTGTTGTGGATTATTTTTTACCTTCAAGCCTGTAAAATATAGGAAAGAGTGTTAGTGGAAAGAGAGAGAGAAGATTTGTGTCTCATTTCCCTTTCAATTGTTCTAGCTCCAGAGGCTAGGGCATCTGCAGTACAGTAAGTGATTTTGAAGATGGTTTGTTCTTGATGTTGGTAGTCACTATGAGCCAGAATTGACTAGTAGAAAACTAACAACACCACAATATATATATATATATATATATATATATATAATTATGGAATAAAATATTTTATATGCTTTTAACTTAACATAGACGATCACTTAGTTTGTGGAAAATGTTTCCAAACAAGCATCAAAGTGGCTAGCTCCATACTGTTGTAATCCTCTTACATTATTCACCATGAAAAAGACGATTATATGTCTTCTTTTTATGGCCCTGTGTTACTTAATGATTATATTAATTCTGATTCACAATTATTTCAGTTTGAATATTGTAATTGAATTTTTGGACTTATGTGGTGTACCTTATTGTTTTGATAAAAATATTCCATATTATTTAATCTTTTACCTTCACAAATTTATTAAATTATGACAACTGGCTGTTAATCAAAATGTATCAATGCAATCAACAACTAGTTTGACTTTAAAACTGACTTTATTATCTAGAGAAACTGCCTGAATGTCAGGGAATGACTTAATTCCAACTGGAGAAGAAAGTAATGTCAATAAATTCTGAAAAGCAAGGTTTGTTACAGGAAATCTATAATGTAGTAATCCCTGGAGATAATCAAGAGCTGAAAATAAGTTAAAAATACATTGGGCACTTGGCAAAGCACTTGAAGAAAAATCTTTCAGGTGGAAAAAACAAGCAGACAATTAAATGGGAAGCCAAATAAACATCTGGTCCTAAAATGCACTACATTAAATTGAATAGGAAAATATATTGAAGTTCAATTGTGCTATTTACAAATAAGTAACAATTAACAATATATTTATTCAGCAAGTTTTGTTTTTTTCTGCTTGTTTCAATATATTCAATATTTACCACAATATAATGGTAAATATATTTTTATTTATATTTTAAATATAAATATATTTTAAAATATTTATATTTTAATATAATGGTAAACATAAAAGTTTGTGAATGTATTATAAAAAGATACAGAGTTTAATCTTTAATTGTAATATATAGTTTGTGTTTATAGAACCTAGGGGAAGTAATTTTTAAAATAGAATGAAATATTGATGAATAAGAGGTATCATTATCATAATACATCTATTATATGTATCATACCAAACCAAAAACCAAACTCACTGCCATCGAGTGGGATCCAACTAATAGCGACCCCTCCTTGGATTTCCGAAGCAGTATCACTAGGAAAGTAGATTGCCCAATCTTCCTTCCGAGGAGTGGCCCATGGGTTTAAACCCCCAGGTTCCTGGTTAGCAGTTAAATGCTTTAGGCACTACGTTACCAGACCTCCTATATGTATCACATATTTTTTTTTATTTTACCTATTATATATACAATATTATTACTAGAGTGTATCTTCAGTGAGAGTAGGAGCTTTGTCAAATATATAAAAAGCTGTGGCAATTTGTTGTTTTTTGTTGTTAGATGCTGCCAAATTTGTTCCAACTCATAGCCACCCTATGCACAACAGAAAGAATAACTGCTAGAGTCCTGCCTCATCCTCACAATCATTGTGACAAGCCCATTGTTGTAGTTACTGTGTCAATTCATTTCATTTAGGGTCCTCCTCTCCTTTGCTGGCCCTTTACCTTACCAAGCTTGATGTCCTTCTCTAGGAATTTGTCACTCCTGATAACACATCAAAATCATACGAGACAAGATCTTCTAAGAATCATTCTGGTTGTACTTCTTCCAAGACAGATTTGTTCTTTCTTCTGGCACTCCATGGTACATGGGATACTCAATAACCTTCACCAACACCATAATCTAAATGCTTTGATTCTTTTTTGGTCTTCCTTAGTCAATGTCCATCTTTCACAGCATATAAGGCAACTGAAAATACTGTGGTTTGGGTCAAACAAAAACCTTAGTTCTCGAAGTGATATCTTTGCTTTTTTACACTTTAAAGAAGTCTTTGGCAGGAGATTTCCCAAATATAATTCATGGTTTATTGTGGATCCAAGTAAAATGAAATCCTTGATACCTTCAATATTTTCTCCATTTATTATGATCTTGCTTCTTATTGAACCACTTGAGGTGATCTTGTTCTCTTTATGTTGAGGTGCAATCTATTATGAATGTTGTAGATTTTGGAATTGAAGAATTTTACAAATATCTGAGGTCATAAATTGATCAACCATGCAATTTGAATGCAAGAGTTGGAAACAAAAAAAAAGATCAGTAGCTAGAAAACATGACCTTGGTGATAACAAAGATGCCAGAGTTTGTGTGATAGAATTTTGTACGACCAACAATTTATTCATTGCAAATATTTTCTTCCATACTCTACATGTTGGATGGAATACAAAGGAATCAAATAGATTACATCTATGGAAGAAAGACAATGGAGAAACTCAGTATCATCAATTAGAACAAGGCCAGGGACCAACTGTAAAGCAGATTATCACTGGTTTATATGCAAATTCAAGGAGAAGCTGAAGAAAAGTAAAATGAGTAATGCTGTTCATCTTCAATTTGTCATTCTTGGCATTGTAGACCACATGGGTGTCCAACTCAGAATGGTCAATACCAGTCCATTTCAGCTCACTAATGCCAAGTTATCAATCTTTATGGATTCTATTTTATTTTTGACAACTTCCAAACTTCCTAGATTCATACTCCATACATTCCACATTGCAATTATTAATAGATGTTTGCAACTGTTTCTCCTCATTTTGAGTCATGCCACATCAGCAAATGTAGGCCCATAAAACTTTATTGTATCCACATCTTTAAGGTCCACTCTTGTTTAAGGAGACAGCTCTTCTACAGTTATATTTTAATTGCTTTCCAATCCAAGAGGCTCATCTTCATATCAGACAATGTTTCCCTGCTATTCCTTCTTCCACCCCTTCCCCAGGAGTGAATCTGGCCACATCCTTCTTTCTAGTCTGTCTTAATCTAGAAGTTCTACTGGAACCTGTCCACCACTTGTGACCCTTATGGTTTTTGAAATACTGATGGCATAGCTTCCAGAATCACAGCAACACATAAACCACACAAAATGACAAATAGACATATGATTGGGGTTGGATGTATATTAGGTCTTCAAAAATAAATTTCCATATGAAGGAAGAAATGAATAGAAGATGAAATGTAGTTAACAGAAGGCTATCTCTCACAGTCACAAATAATGAAACTAAAAATGTAAGAACTTGTTTCTTAATGTCAAATATACGTGACTTTTTAACTTGAGAGAGAAAATAAACCTTTTCCTACTTAGATAAATAAAGGTTTTGTTGACAAAACAAACATTTTGTGACATAATATCCTTACATTACTCCTGACTAATTTTTTGCTACTTGTTTATATTTACATATATTTTGAAATTCAAGAAGTAATTGTTAAATTCCTTTTAATGTTCAAGGAAATATATGTTTAATTTTCATTTTATCTTGATTTTCAAGTGGTATTTTACAACGTTTCATACTTGCTTTAACTTTACAGGAAAAAAAAGGAATGCAAAGCCATTGGTTTGCCTTCTCTGTGAACCTACTGCAAACTCAGATGATACCTTGTCCCTCTTGGTCTTTTGTTTTATCTCTGCTCACGATGACTCTACTCTTATATGGAAAAAAAAAAAATATATATATATATATATATATGATTTCCAGCAATTGTGTTCATTCATGTACAAATAAAACCCTACACATTCCAGTGATAAACCTTGTGGAATGGAATAGGGTATTTCCCCCCCTCTGTAAATAACAGCACTTTACTTTTGTGTACAAGCTAATCTACACTTAATTCCTTTTATTTTATGTTATTTATGTAAGCAATGGAAAAGACTGCCTCACTTCTGCTAGAAAATGCTTCTTCCTTAAAATGGCCGGACATTTTCATCAAAACATTTTTAGAACATTTTTAATCACAAACTATCTCTTCATTGTAATTAAGGCTTATTTCATTGAACCCTTTAGCTTTCTTTGAATCTTTCTAAAATCCATGTTTTTAGAAAAAAACATGTTTTTACTTTCCAGTCAAGTCTACCAGTCCACAGATGCACAGGAAGGTTGAACTTCCTTCTCTTTCCAGCCTGGATAATAGGAGCACAATATCTTCACTGGTAACTCTCTTCATATATTTTCAAATGCAAGATTTGCTATATAGATCCATTTCCATTTCCCCTCACAATATCATAGATTTTTATTGTTTAGAATTTGTCAAAAATACGCTTTTTAAGATGATTCATAGATGTACTGTACTATATTTATCAACAAAATGCATGATTGCTTATTCCGCAATGTTTAACATTGTTTTTGATTGCCTTCTTTCTGTAACTTCCTCATATTGCAGTTCTCTGCTATTTCCTGGTTCTCCTCCAAAGTTGCTGATAGTTTCACTTGGTGGCCTCTATTGAATTTCTTAAAAGGTCAATTCTGACTCATAGCAACCCCTCCTTGGGTTTCCAAGGTGGTATCTCTATGAAATTATTGCCATTAATTCTTAAAATATTCTACTTAAGTTATAGGCTCTGTTTTCCCTATGCAACTGAAACCATGTTTTTACTTTATAGTCAAGTATCACAGCATTAGAATAACATATTTAATGTTATATTTGAAGTTTATATATCTGCTTCTCTATCTTATAAATTTATTCAGTCCTGTCTTCAATTACTATTTTCAATTTTTCAGATACAACAATTCTTAATAGCAAATATATATATATATATATGGTAGTGTAGTGGTTAAGGCATTTGGTTACTAACCAGAAGATCAGAAGTTCAAACTCACTAGTGTCTCAACAGAAGAAAGATGAGGCAATCTGCTTCCATATAGATTGACAGCCTTGAAAACCCAGTGGGGTCACTATGAGTCAGACTCAATATTATAGATATTAATTCATGTATAAATATATACATATATTCATTTCTGTACATATAATCTTTCTTTACTTAAGACAAAGTTGGCAATTCTCAAGTGATTTCTTAGAGATAAAGAGCTTAAACATACATACTTTGGAGGAAATATTTTACTCTCGTTACTCCATTGTATATAGTTTCACTTCATACAGCTGGATAATATTTGTTACAGATACTTAATATTCAGATACTCTTTAAAACATTTTTAGTGAATTGGGGCTCTGATTCCTAATTAGTAAATTTTACTAGTTAAAGATACTAAACTTAAAACAACTTCTAAAAAAATATAAACCAAACCAAGCAAACAACAGCAAAATAAAAGTGTACTGTATTGGTTCATGAAGCAGGAAAGTCAAAATTGCTTTACTCAAACCAGAATCCAAATCAAATAGCGTTATCAAGATTTTTTTTTTTTCTCAATCTAATTTGTATAAATATCTATACAAACACGCACATATATTTGACCATACACATATGATCACACAAACCCTCATATCAGCTACAATCTCTTACAGCCTCTTTCTCAGGCAACATTTTTTCAGATTATGGAACTGCCTTTGTCACTTCAGGCATGTGATAACTTCAGCACTATCAATCAGAAAATGAATTCTGGTACTGTTTGAGCTACTCAGCCACTCACTGGTATAATCAATGCACCCAAGGAGATAGGATTTTCATAGAGAGGCCTGCTTCAGTCTTATATGTATCCCTTATGTCCTGAAAAGTATGATCATGGGTTGATAACTGCACCCTAGTTACTTGGACTAAGGGGTAAGTAGCACCCCAAGGAAGATCACTGGGAAGCTCACACAAAGAAGTTATATACTTCATGTATTTCTTTTCCAATTTCATATGTTAGAACAAAATCATACATCCATAAATGTGTAACTATAGGAATAGAATATTCTCAACTAGATTTCATGAAGCCATCACAGATTTATGAAAATAACTTACTATGCATTCCTTAGGAGCTCTGGTAGCACAGTGCCTAAGACACTTGACTGCTAACCAGAAGGCTCATGGTTCAAACCCACCAGCCCTCCTCGGGAGGAAGATGGGACTATCTACTTCCATACTGATACTGCCTCGGAAACCCAAGGAAGAGTCGGGTCTGACTCGATGGCACATGACAACAACAACATGCATTCCTTAAACATTTAACTTTCTGGCATAACAAGATTTATAGTATATTTCTTATGATTTGAAGAATATTAAGATTTATGAAGGTAGAATTTTTTCAGCTATCTGACTAAACTTATATTCAGTTAAGGGTTCTTAGACAAGCCTATCAAGACAAGTCTAGATGAATTGGAAATGGAAGATGAGTCTAAGATTTACAAACAAAACATGGAGGTAATTCTGCCTAGCTTGTCGAAACCATTCATGTTCCAACTTATATTTATTTCCCTATTGCAAAAGCAATCCGAAAAAGCAATATGGCTTCTGATTGAAAGGTACAATCACTCTTAACATAAAGTACCCTCAATAACCTACAATTATCATACACCTGAAAATTATCACACACTCTCAAAACAAACATGTTACATATGTTTTTTTTTTTCCTTAATCATTTCATTGTATATTGCCTTTCCCTTTACCCAAATATGTATTTCCCCTTTAGTTAGTGTTTTACCCTTCTTGACCCTGCAAAACCTGATAACTTCAAAGAATGCTTCTTTCTATGTAAAAACATTTTCTTGACTTTTTAAAATAGTGGTCTCATACAATAGTTGTTCTTTTGCAATTGACTACTTTCACTCAGTATCATGTCATCCAAGTTCACACATTTTATGTGGTGTTTCACAGATTCATTGTTATCCTTTTATATTGTGTAATATTCCATTGTATTTATTTATCGTAGTTTGTTCATCCATCATCAGTTCATGGGCACTTAATGGTTTCCATCTTTTTGCTATTATGAATAATGCTGTTATGAACATCATTGTGCATATATCTGTTCATGTCACACCTTTTAGAACTCTAAGATATGGACTTGCTAGTACCATTGCTAGATCATCTGATATTTCTCCTTTTAACTTTATGAGGAAGAGCTTTGCTGTTTTCCACAGTGGTTGCATCATTTTACAGTACCACCAGCAGTATATGATGGTCCTTTGTCAGCATTTGTTGTTTTCTGTTTTTATTTATTTATTTATTGAAATTTGTTATTAATGCTGGGTTGAGCATTTTATTTATTTATATTTTTTTTGTAGTTGAGATGTTGAATTTTTCTATAAATTGTAGAGTTAGTCCTTTGTCTGATATGGTATTCTAATTTTTACCCCGAGTGTTAGTTCTATTTTTACTCCTTAATGAAGTTTTTGATGGATATAAATGTTTAACTTTTAGGAGATCCCAATCATCTAGATTATCTTCTATTTGTATGTTGTCACTTAATCACTGCCCTCAAGTTGATTTCAATTCATAGTGACCACTTCTTGGGTTTCCGAGGCAGTATCACTATGGAAGTAGATTGCCCCATCTTCCTTCTGAGGAGTGGCTGGTGGGTTTGAACCTCCAGTGTACTGGTTAGCAGTCAAATGCCTTAGGCACTATGCCACTAGAGCTCCTAAATTTTCATTTATGTTTGATAATGTATCCATGCCCCTAAGTTTGCCCCCTGTTTTTTCTTTCATAATATTTATTATATTAGGTTTTACATTTAGGTCTTTGATCCATCTTGAGTTAGTTTTTGTGTATGGTAAGAGATACAGATCTCATTTCATTTTTATACAAACAGATATCCAGTTTTGCCAACATAATTTATTAAAAAGACTATCTCTTCCTCACTTAATGAGTTTTGCCCCTCATAAAAGATCAGCTGACCATAGGTGAATCATTTAATACATCACTGCTAACTGAAAATTATAAAGGATAAGTAGAATTAGTAAGATAAAAATATAACAACTAAGAAAAATAAAAAAAAAAAAACTTAGTCAAATTGAATAAAGTAAATCTGTTAGTTGATAAAGAAAAAAAAAACAGTTGCTGTGTGCCATGTATGAAGGGGAAAGCAGGTGATTTAATTATGAATTTGAACTTCTTGAGCTTGACATTTATCTCCTTGGTGCATAATTTCTTAAAGCAGTAACCCTTGCAATATAATACAAGTATGCTAAACTACATGAACTCACATATGCACAAAATACCAAATAAGAGACTAACTCAATTATGGATAAATTACCAAAAGAATTTTACCATACAGAAAACCTATTATCTTTATACAAAATATGCAAATAACGCAACATAGTCATTGACAAAGGAAAGAAGAATTCTTCTAGACCAAATGTCTGTTGCAAAATGTCAGCTATTTCCATATTCTTATCAAATTGCTTTGATTTTATTACCAAAAGTAATAATACTATTCATTTTGAGAGCTATTAATCACTATGATACAGAAAAGTAAAGGAAAATAAAACACTGAGGTCATATACATGACCTTTATTGCTTTTAATCAATATTTCTCTTAACCTGTATTTTTTTTTCTAGAAATGCCATTTATTATATCAAACATTCCTGAAAAAAGAAGGAGCACAGTGTAAGAACAGTATTCTATGACAAATATTTGAAACAAGGGAATATGTGGTTTAGTAAATGAAAAATGTGTCTGCTGTGATTATTTATATCCATATATTCTAGTTAAAGAAACAAATTTTGCAACTAAAAATAAATAAAATGACTCATATTTAATTCAAAAACTCATATAAGTGTATATAGATTATTTTGTCCATCTTTAGGTTTCCTTTACCCTAAAATCATTTCAAATTATATTATTATCTCACAAATATCCTAAATATCAATGATAACTAAATCAGAGAAATCAAGGGTTTGTGTATAGATAAATAGACAGATATACATGGATATATATGTGTAATTTATATGGATGTGTATATATATATATATATATATATATATTATATATATATATATACACACACACACACACATGCGTATATATAGGTGTATATGGATGTGTTATGCATATGTGGCCTTGGTGATAGATATGACAAAAAAGATCACATGATTGAATTTTGCAAGACCAAGGAGTGATTCATCGCAAATATCTTTCTCAACAACACAAATGGCAAGTAATCACCTGATGGAATATACAGGAAGCAGATAGACTACATTTGCAGAAAGAGGATACAGAGAAGCTCAATGTCATCAGCCAAAACAAGACCAGGAGCTGATTGTTGAATAGACTGTTAACTGCTCATATATACAAGTTCAACTTGAAGCTGAAGACAATGAAAAAAATGCAATGATATCTAAAACATGAACTTGGTTATATCCCACCTAAATTTAGAGATCATCTGAAGAGCAGATTTGTTGCATTGAACACCACTGACAAAAACCAGATGAATTGTGGGATGACATCAAGAACATCATCCATGAAGAAACCAAGAGGTCATTAAAAAGACAAGAAAGGAAGAAAAGACTAAAATGGATGTCAGAAAAGGCTCTGAATCTTGGTCTTGAATGGAGAATTGCTAAAACAAATAGAAGAAATGACAAGATAAAAGAGCTGAACAGAAGATGTCAAAAAGCAGCTTAAGAAGACAAAGCCAATTATTACAATGACATATGTGAAGACCTGGAGTTAGAAAACCAAAAGGGAAGAACACATTTGGCATTTGTCAAGCTGAAAGAACAAAAGAAAAAAAACTAAGCTTCAAGTTACAATACTGAAAGATTCCATGGGCAAAATATTGAATGATGCAAGAAACATCAAAAGAACATGGAAAAATTACACAGTCACTGTACCAAAAAGAATTAGTTGATGTTCATCTATTTCATGATGTGGCATATCATCAAGAACCAATGGTACTGAAGGAAGATTTCAAAACTGCACTGAAGGCATTGGCAAAAAACAAGTCTCTAGTAACTGGTGGAATACCCACGGAAATGTAATGTTTCAACAAACAGGTGCCACATTGTTGTTGTTATGTGCCATGGAGTCAGACCAGACCCATAGAGACCCCTCCTTGGGTTTCCGAGGTGGTGTCACTATGGAAGTAGATTGCCCAACCTTTCTTCTGAGGACTGGCTGGTGTATTTGAACTGCCAGCCTTTTGGTTAGCAACCAAGTGCCTTAGGCACTATACTAATGGAATACCCATTGAAATGTAATGTTTCAATGAACAGATGCCATGGAGGCCCTTAATCATCTATGCCAAGAAATTTGGAAGACAGCTACCTGGCCAACTGACTGGAAGTGAGCCATAGGTGTCCATTCAAAGAAAAGAGGATCTAAGAGAAAGTTATTGTTATGTGCCGTCGAGTTGGACCCTATTCCTAATGACCCCTTCTTGGGGTTCTGAGGCAATATCACTATGGAAGCAGATTGCCCCATCTTCCTTCTGAGGAGTGGTTGGTGGGTTTGAACTGCCAGCCTTTGGGTTAGCAGTCAGGTGCCTTAATCACTATGCTACTAGAGCTCCCAAAAGAAAGTAGAAAGTAGACATTATCAAACAATATAATTAATATCACATGCAAGTAAAATCTTGCTGAAGAAAATTCAAAAATGGTTGTAGCCATATATTAACAGAGAACTTCCAGAATAATGTAAACTGGATTAAGAAGAGGACGTGGAAGGAAGGATATTATTGCTGATGTTAGAGGGATCTTGGCTAAACCAGAGAATACTAAAAGATATTTACCTGTGTTTCATTAACTATGCAAAAGCATTTGACTGTGTAGATCATAACCAATTATGGATAATACTGAGAAGAATAAGGATTCCAGAACACTTAATTGTGCTCTTGAGGAATTTGTACATAGGCCAGGATGATGTCATTCAAACAAAACAAGGGGATACTGCATGATTTAAAATCAGGAAGGGAGTGTGTCAGGATTTTATCTTTTCACCATACTTATTCATTCTGTATGATGAGCAAATAATCTGAGAAGCTGGACTCTGTGAAGAAGAATGGGGCATCAGGATTGGAGGAAAACTTATTAACAATCTGTGATATGCAGACAACACAACCTTCCTTGTTGAAAGTGAAGATGATTTGAAGCACTTACTGATGAAGATTAAAGACTACAGTCTTCAATATGAATTATGCATAACATGGTCACTATGAGTTGGTGCAGACTCAAAAGCACCTAACAACAAGGAGCATTGTTGCTTAATATGGAATTTAAATTAGGGTTCACACAAATGAGATTTAACTAACAAAAGAAAGGAAACTGGATGAACTAGGAGAGTGAAGTAAAAGGTTAACCAAGAGTGTGGTCTCCTGGAAGATAAATGAAACAAACAAAAAAAAGTGTTTGAAATTGAAAAGAATATTCAAAATTTATAAATGCTATCAGTAGATCAGGGGAGACATGCACTGAGACAGAATCATAGGATTTGTTAGTATGACAGTCATATACTATTTTATTATAAAACTTTGGTATGGACTATCGCTTCCCTAGGAGGTCTGATAGTGTAGTGCCTAAGACATTTAACCACTAACCAGAAGGCTAGAGGTTCAAACCCACCAGCCACTTCTCAGAAGGAAGGTTGGGCAATCTATTTCCATAATCATACTGCCTCAGAAACTCAAGGAGGGGTCTTTATGAGTCGGATCCAACTCAACAGCAGTGAGTTTGGTTTTAGATTTTATAGCTTCAATAGGTCATATCATGTAGCTCCCATTTTTCTTATTTGAATAATATCCCTACTTTTTTTTCTTGTTAATGGCCAATAACAAGTATAGTTAAAATATAAAGGTAAACCAAATCTATTTCATAACTCACAGTTATATTGTAAGCCTACTATTTGTGATTGGAAAGCTCACAATCTATTTGAGGGTAACAACTGACAACAATATGTGGCTAATAAAACAAGAAAATAAGTAAGCATCATAACTAGGCTTTACAAACCACAAAGCATATTTCTCAGAGCTTTCAACTATAGTTTTAAACTATGATCACTTCTCAATAGCAGGTACAATGTAACAAAAACTCTCAAACTTTTAAGTTTTCATATTTAATTGTAGCAATTATAGTAATATTTTAGTTAAAATATGAGGAAAATGTTTACTGTTTTTATTTTGTTAGTTTACAATTTTTTACAAAGGTGATCACTAATTTAGAGGTTTATTTTGAATTGTAATTATTGAATGTAATGATAGAAAAATTGCTATGGGTTATGACACATGGACATAAGTAAATGTCATGAAAGCTAGTGTTGCATGAATTTGGTTATAAATACATATTTTATGCTTTATAATATGTCATGATCTCTAAAAGAAATGTACAGATGTCAGCATCTTAAAAATCTTCTTTCCCCTTAGATTTATGGTTTTCCAGTCAAAAGAGAAATATTTGATACTCGTCAATGATTACTGGATTTTTTTTTTTTTTTTGCTATATGACATAAAATAAATTTCTGAAATTGCTTTGAAAAGTGAAACAAGAATAATTTGTGTAAAATACATTTCTATTATATTTTTGTAAGAATGCAAGTACTATGAAAGCTTTTTTCTGACTTTGTCAAGGTACAGATCTCCACATCTTGATTTAAAGAAAGCAATGTTGTTCTTAAGTGGCATCAAAAAAAAAAAAAAAAAAAAAAAAAAAACAAAAAACCTGAAGAACAATTTACATAAATTCTCAAAGCTTGAAAATAATCCTTTGTTCTCTGAGGCAGTATCACTACTGAAGTAGATTGCCCGATCTTCCTTCCAAGGAGTGGCTGGTGGGTTTTAACAATCAGCCTTCTGGTTAGCAGTCAAATGCTTTAGGCATTACTCCAGCAGAGCTCCCAGGTGCCATCTAGTTGGCTCCAACTCATAGTGACACAATGTACAACAGACTGAAACAATTGTCGGGTCCTGCACCAGCCTCAAATTTCTTGCTATACCTGAGCTCATTGGGCAGCCACTCTGTCAATCCATCTCCTTGAGGGTCCTCCCCTTTTTCACTGACCCTTCACTTTATCAAGCATGTGATATCCATCTTCAGAGAGTGGTCCCTCTGACAACATGATGAAAGAAGATGAGAAAGTCTGGCTATTCTCATTTCCAAGGAGCATTCCATCTGCATTTCTTCCAGGACAGATTTGTTAGTTCTTCTAGCAATCCCTGGTACTTTCAGTATTCTTCTTCACCATCACCACAACTCAAAACCATCAACTCTTCTGCTAACCAGAAGCCTGG
>NW_006922366.1:179958-181271 GCF_000298275.1 Orycteropus afer afer
TTTTTTTTTTTTTTTCATTTAATGACATAAGCAAACATTACTTAACATGTTAGGTTAGACACTATATGTATATGACATACCATTTCTCATTAGAAAATAGTTCCTTTGAAATGAGCTCTGTATCTTTTTACTTACATTTCAAGCATGTATTCAATATGAAGAACTACTTAAATGGAAGAATAAATTAACAAAATAAATTAAACCAACTGCCAACAAGTTGATTCCAACTCATAGTGACCCCCATTAGGTTTCCAAGGCCATAAATCTTTAAGGAAATAGATCATTCCACCTTCCTGCCATGGAGAAGCTGGTGATTTTGAACTGCCAAACTTCTGGTTAGCAGTCAAATGCCTTAGGCTCTGCACCACCAGAGCCCCTACATAATAAATTAGCAAATGTTAAATATAATATAACATATTATTAAGTAATTATCTTTGATTATGAATTGAGACAGTGCAAAATTTAGAAATAGGAGTTACATTTTGAATACAGACTAAAGTAAATTTAGAGTTAACATTTTTAATAAGAATATTCAAAACTCAATTGCCATTATTTTTATGCATGTACCTCTCCCTTACCGTCTTATAAAATTTAGAGATATTTTATGATTTTTTTAGCCATATTTCTAAATCATTGTTCACCTAACTTGATCAAAATGTTCTAAAAACATGTTTCCTTTCAAAACAAATAAGGAGTGGTTCTGGGTCGAAGATGGTGGACTAGATAGATGCACTATCCAGACCATCTACAACAAAGACTTGATAAAAACAAGGGCAATAGCTACCAAACACAATCCTGGATCCCAGAGCTTCAAAGTAAAGAATACAGAAGTAGATCAAATGCCAATGAGAGGAAGAGACTGAAGGAAAACAGTGAATAGGGAGAGGTAAACTGCTGATCAGCACAACCCAGCCATTTTGTTGTATTACAAACAACATTCCCATCAAAGCAAGAGCCAGATGACCGGCCCAATTGCTCAGGATTGCATCAGCACTCACATCAGTGATCAGGCAACCAAAGATGTGTGTCTTCCCCCTTATGTTACACAGCCTCCCAGTGACCAGAAATGTGTCCCTCTCCACCCCCACCCACCCTGTAGCCAGTCAAATTCCCTTTACTGCCAGTGCTGAGCTGCTCTTGTATTTGTTTTTAATATTTCTACTTAGTTCTCCCATTCTTCCATCCTCTCGAAGAGTAGAAGCCCCTTCCTTACTGACCACAAGGTTAGGATTGTCTGTTGCCACTCTTCCCTGGTCAGAAGTGCATGTTTTTGCTCAGCCCATGTTTGGTGGCTAGCACTTTTGACACTTTTG
>NW_006922366.1:181371-182853 GCF_000298275.1 Orycteropus afer afer
TTAATGCCATATCCCCAGATATTACAGGTTTCCTTCTTTTTAGTTCTCCCTTCTTCTCCCCCTTGCTTTTTTTTTTCTTTGTTTCTTCCTCTTCACCACGTCTTTTTTTTCTTCTTCTTCTCTTCTCTTCTTTCTTTTCATTCTGGCCTCCCACCTCTGTGGTCAGTAGCACCTGCCCCAACCCCTCCATGGATGGTAGTGTGAACTCTCCCAAAGTGAACCCCATGTTCTTTTCTTTTTTTCTTTTTTTTGATCTGACTTGATGACTACCTTGCCCTCCATCATCCCCATGTTAAGTAGTGGCACACAAAGTCCTCCATATTTGGTGGTGCATACTCCCACAGAGTAAGTACTACATTGCTACTGCACCCACATTGAGTGACTATCATTTATGCCAGTACTGTGCTGTTTTTGTTGTTGTTGTTGTTGTTTTTCCTTTTTTTTTCTTTGTCATATTTTTCTTTCCAATTAGGTCTCTGCTCTTCCCCATATTTTTCTCCCCTTTCTTTTTCTTTTTCCTCTCCCCTCCCACATATTCCCCATTTATTCTTCTTTCTTTCTCCAGCCATTGGAAACCAGTGACACTACAAAACCATACTCACCTACACCTGCTGCCCAACTCTCTAGGAAAGAGATAGCAGCATCTCCTTCACCACTGGATCAATGTCAACAATGGTCAACAACTGTTCATGCTGCCCTCAGTTGCTTTGTATAATCAGTGATCAGCAACATTTGCCTACACTCCCACCTGCTACCAATTTGCCCACAGACAGGTGGTGAGTGCCACAATGCTGCAAAACTGGTGACCAGAGAAAAACAACCACTCTATTTCCAAGATACATTGAAACAGAACAAAACAAAATGTTGAGGTGAAGCAAGCTAACATACAACCAACAAACTAATACGATAACACTGCAGTGTCTTAGAAACAACAGTCATCTTCAAATCATACACAAAAGCAAAACATGAAGTCTCAAAAATGAGCAAAGCACAGGGACAAAAAATACTCTGGAGGAAGAAATGCTAATGGAGTTACTTGATAAGAAGTTAAAAAGAATTATAATTATATATCTTCAATGGGTTGATAGAAAGTTTGAGGAAACCACAGACAAAATCAAGGAAAACAAATTAGATTGATTTTATAATATTGTGAGAATGGAATGAAATTGATTGATAAAATATTGTCCTTCCTTTGCTCTTAGTGGTTGATAAATTATTTGATATTTAGTAGCTACATATGCATTTGTTTTCTTGGTTCTTATGGAAATAAAAATTAGTTCAGTCAATTATTTTTGTTTATGAGATTTATTCAGCTTTTTATTTGTGTTCATTCCAAAGAACAGTGATCCCGGAGTTCCGGCAAGATGGCGGCCTAGGCAGAAGGATTGCACAGACCCTCTTCAACAAAGGAAAGGGAAACCAATTAGCACAGACACAGAAGATAATCTTGGACCCCTGAGCCTTGAAGGGAAGGATACAGAA
>NW_006922366.1:192634-193111 GCF_000298275.1 Orycteropus afer afer
TCACTAACTTTATATGGAAAGGAAAGAGACCTCGGATAAGCAAAGCACTACTGAAGAAGAAAAACAAAGTAGGAGGTCTCACATTGCTTGCTCTCAAAACCTACTATACAGCCACAGTAGTCAAAACTGTCTGGTATTGTTTCAATGACAGATACATAGACCAAGGGAATAGAATTGAGAACCCAGATATAGATTTATCAACCTATAGTTAGCTGATCTTTCACAAAGACCCAAAATCCATTAAATGGGGAAGAGAAGGTTTGTTTAATAAATGGTGCTGGCAAAACTGGAGATCCATTTGCAGAAAATGAAAAAAAGATCTGTACCTCACACCATACAGAAAAAAGAACTCCAGATGGATCGAAGACTTAAATGTGAAACCTAGAACTCTACAGTTCCTCAAGGAAAATGTAGGGTCAAATTTAAGGGGCCTAATATATGGTATAAATAGACTAGCAAGCATAATTCAAAATGCAC
>NW_006922366.1:195004-201031 GCF_000298275.1 Orycteropus afer afer
AAAAAAAAAAAAAAACCAAAACGGTGATCCCACAGAATGTGGATACTATCAAGCAATATCATTAATAGAACATGCAACTAAAATGTTACAGAAGATAATCAAAAAATGGTTGCAGGAGTATATTGACAGGGAACTTCCAGAAATGCAAGCTGTATTCAGAAGAAGATGTAGAATGAGGAATATCATTGCTGATGTCACATGGATCTTGGCTCAAAGCAAAGAATACCAGAAAGATGTTTACTTGTGTTTATTGACTATGCAGAATCATTTGATTTTGTGGATCATAGCAAATTACAGGTAATATTGAGAAGAATGTGAATTCCAGAACACTTAATTGTACTCAAGAGGAACCTATACATAGATGAGGAGGCTGTCATTTGAACAAAACAAGGGGACACTGCATGGTTTAAAATCAAGAAGGTAGTGTGTCAGGGTTGTATCCTTTCACCATACTTATTCAATCTATATGGTAAGCAAGTAATCTGAGAAGCTGGGCTATATGAAGAACACGGTATCAGGGTTGGAGGAAGAATTATTAACAACCTGCTATACGCTGATGACACAATTTGCTTGAAGGTGGGGAAGTCTTGAAGCACTTACCGATGAAGTTTGAAGACTGCACCTCATTAGAAAAAAAAAAAAATATTCTCACAACTGGACCTATGAGCAGCATCACGATAAATGGAGAAGACTGAAGTTGTCAAAGACTTCACATTTCTCCGTTCAACAATCAATGACAATGGAAGCAGCAGTTAGGACAGCAGTCAATGTATAGCCCTGGGCAAATTGACTACAAAGGATCTCTTTCAAGTGCTGAAGAGCAAAGATATCTTCTTGAGGACTAAAGTGCATCTGACTCAAGCCACGGTATTTTCAATCACCTCTCATGCATGTGAGAGCTGAACAATGAATAAAGAAGACCAAAGAAAAGTTGATGCTTTTGAGTTGTGGTGCTGGGGAACGATGCTGAAAGTACCGTGGACTGCTAAAAGAACCAACAAATCTGTCCTGGAGGAAGTGCAGCTGGAATACTCCTTGGAAGTGATAATGGCCAGACTTCTTCTTACCTACTTTGGTCATGTTGTCAGAAGGGACCATTCTCTGGAGAATGATACCATGCTTGGTAAGGTGGAGAGTCAACAAAAGAGGGAAAGGCCCTAAACTGAATGGATTGACACAGTGCCTGTAATGATGTGCTCAAGCATAGCAAGGATCATGAAGCTGAAACAGGATCAGGTGGGGTTTCATTCTGCTGTGCATAGGGTCACTATGATTTGGATACAACTTGACAGCACCTAACAGCAAGAACATGATGATGAAAAACTGAAGAGAAGCAGCCATATTGATTTCTGATAAAATAGACATTTAGGTAAAAATCAATTTCATATAGTCTAGCTTCTTGGATAGTTTGCTCAGCATGCTGATTGAACAATTGTGGTGAAAGGACACAACCCTGATGCATACCCTTCCTGATTTTAAACCATGCAGTTCTATTTACCCTTGTTCTATTTAAATGACAGCCTCCTGGTCTTTGTAAAGGTCCCTAATGAGCACAATAAGTGTTCTGTAATTCCCATTCCAGGTGGAAATACACAGGAACCAGACTGATTGCATCTGTGGCAAAAGGCAATGGAGAAGCTCAATATCGTTAGCCAAAACAAGGTCAGGAACAGACCATCAACTGCTCCTATTCAAGTTCAAGGGAAGCTAAAGACAATTAAAACAAGTCTGTGACAGCCAAAATACGACCTTGATTATTTCCTTTGCCTCTTGATGTTGCAATCACTAGCACTGGTTTGGATAGTTTCAGAGTCATGATTAACTTTATGGGAATATTTCCAAAATAAAGTTAGAAAGAAAGCTACCACTATAAGACTCAAGAGATGTGTGACACATGAGATTGGATGCTGTTACATATGAGTCAAAGCATACACTATTATATGGTAAACTTTTTATATAGATAGTACAAGATAGTACACAGATAAGTCAGTAATATAAACATTTATTATGACTATCAAGCCATGTTGTTGTTTGTTGTTATGTGCCGTCGAGTCGGCCCCGACTCATATCGCCCCTCCTTGGGTTTCTGAGGCAGTATCACTACGGAAGTAGGATTGCCCAACCTTCCTTCCGAGGAGTGGCTGGTGGGTTTGAACCATCAGCCTTCTGGTTAGCAGGCAAGTGACTTAGCCACTATGCTACCAGAGCTCCATATGTAGTATATATTATATATGTATTATACTATTATATGCCTGGCTATACCATCATTTTGTGAGCATGAGACATAAGATACATATATGTTCTATGCAGAAAGATGTTGCGTTATCTATGTCCCATTCTCTAATTGATATTTCTGAACTCTATTATAGCCTTATGTGACCACAAACAAATATGTCTTTAGATGTTGCCAAGATGGATATTGTGTAGCACTTACCTTTATATACAACTGATGATCATAAGAAAAAAAAAAAAGACTCCATGGTAATAGTCAAGAAAATCATTTTTAAGCTTCCCTTTATAAAATCAATTATTCACTAATATGGTGCTAAAGGGGCAAGAAGGCTGCATCTTCTGACCTCCTCTAACCCCATAAGAGGAAGATAGAATCACCATCAGTAACCCAAGGCCTATTCCTGCAAGGCCAAACATACAGCCTCCCTCAAGCCCTTTCACCAACCATTCCTCCCAAGCACCCACCACCTCTCTCCTGGGTTTGATAATTCACTGCAGTGGCCACAAAGAACTCAGATTATGGGGTTTATTAGGAAAGCATGAGGCTACAATTCAAGTTCAGGGAAAACACTCAGTCTCTCACCCAGCCCACCATCTCTCAACCAACAGTGTCTCACAATCTCTCTCCCAGCAGTGTGTGTCCCTCGGTGTCTCTTCCCCATCAGTGCTTGTCTCTCAAGAACACGCATCTCTTTCAGCAGCACATCTTCCTCACCCAGCAGTCAGAAAGAGTTCTGCTTCTTGGATGCCTCCTTTTGAGCCCAACAGAGTGGCCAAACCAACAATCATGACATCAGAATTCTAAGCACCTGAGAGAGAGCGGACCCTCCTAGAACATTGTTTTGTGCCACTCCCAACAGAAATACCCCAGGTAGACAATATGAGCAAATCAAGAGCCCCTCAGTTGCTCATAGCAAATTCCACCTTGGAGTTTACAAAGACTTATGGCAGAAAAGCTATAGTAAGTAATTTACTACACTGCATATGGTAATTTCCAGGGGTTTTTTACATGTATTTTTGATTCTCTTATTTAAGGAGGCATGTAAAAGTGTAATAGTTCTGACTTTGTCTTTTTCTTCTCACCTTTGTTTTTTACTTTCTATTTTGTTCTTATGTGAGTTTTAATAATACTGAGTGTCATAAATAAATGACTTAAACTATTGCTTAAGAAAGACATTTGCACATATTAATAAATGATAATAAGAATTGTGAAACAAATGTTTTTGGAAAAAAATATTCAGGAAAAAGAAAGTCCTAAATATATAAAATAAGAATCTCAGTATAAGAAAATTTCTAGTAGATGGAAAGGGGGACCTTGGCAGCTATACACACACACACACACACACACAATAATGGGCAAATTCTTTTAAATTTAAATGTACATATATAAAGGCCATAGAGTATACCTGAAATGTTTTACCCAAATGGTCAACTCAAATATATATTCAATACATATTCAAGCAAAATAATTGGGTTTATAGGTGCTAAATGGGCAAGGAGGCTACATCTTCTGACCTCCTCTAATCCCACAAGAGGAAGACGGAATCACCATCAATAGCCCAAGGCCTATTCCTGCGAGGCCAGACATGCTCCCTCCCTCCATCCCTTTCTCCAACTGTTCCTCCCAAAGCACCCACCACCTCTCTCCTGGGTTCAATCATTCGCTGCAGTGGCCACACAGAACTCACAGGTTATGGGATTTATTAGGGAAACACCAGGCTACAATTCAAGTTCAGGAAAAACACTCAGTCTTTCTTCCAGCCCACCATCTGTCAGCAAACAGTTTCTCACAGTCTCTTTCCCAGTAGTGTGTGTCCCTCAGTGTCTCACTCAGCAATGCTTGTCTTTTGTGTCTCTTTCCCAGGAGTGCATGTCTGTTTCAGGAGTGTGAATCTCTTTCAGCAACACATCTTCCTCAGCCAGCAGTCAGAGAGACTTCTGCCTCTAGGTGGTCTCCTTTTGAGCCTGACACAGTGGCCAAACTAGCCAATCATAGCATCAGAATTCTAAGCACCGGAGAGAGAGTGGGAACCTCCCAGAACATTGTTTTGTGCCACTCCCAACAGAAATACCCCAGGAGGACAACTTTAGCAATCAGGAGATCCTCAGTTGCTCATAACAAATCCCACCTTGGAGTTTACAAAGATTTATGGGTAGAAAAGCCACACTAAGTAATTTACCACACTGCAATAGGTAAAAGAAGTAAAAATGAGGAATGAGGGAAAAACCTAGTATATTATTTTTCTACCAATCACAAAGAATCTAATTTAAAAAATAGAACTGTAAAATCATATCAATAATAAAGTAAATAATATATAGGAATTTTTTCTGCATAAGAAAATATAACTGGGAGAAAGTCAATCATATTAAAGAAAATAATAAGAAAATTAAACAAGATATCAAAAAGGAATATGTATTTTTAAGAACTATGAAGGCTCTGAGCTTTTCCTTACTTGAAATGTAATAATTAAAGTGTCACAAATTCAAGGATTCTAGTAGAAAACATAAGACTTGGAGGTCAGATAAAAAGGTCAGTTTATAAAACACAACAAATACTGATAGCAAGATTTTCATCAAATTCTTTTTAGACATAAGCAAAGCTGCCTTTTGATCTTGAGAAAGACGTTATCTCTATTGTTCATAGGAAACATTCTTTTTACTCTGAAGAGAGACATTATCTCTAGAGTTGATGGTGGTTTCCCAAACAAACAGGTTTGAAAAGATAATCCAGGATGAAAGGTAAACATTGCCACTGTTAGTAAGACATAAAGGAATATAAGAAACCTGTGAAGATTTGTTTTCCCTAACAAGAAAAAAAAAAATGAAGACTGCACCTTTTAAGATAAAGTACATTATTGTTTGTAGCTGACAATTGGTAAGGTTATTCAAAAAAAAAAAAAAAATGAAGAATACATGCCATATACAAGTATAAAAAGCTTTCCTAACCACTGTACAATAAAAAGAGAAATTAATAATATGATGAAAAACAAAAAATACTTCTTGAGAAAATTAAAATGATAAAATACGTCACTAATTGACACTTGAATCAAAATGAAAAACAACTCAAAATATGTTAATTTTATGAAAAGAATGGTAAACATCATATATCTGAATCACTTAAAAATAGAGTTAAATCAATTTTGAGAGAAATATTTGTGGCATGAATAATGATTATAACAAATATTTGAAAATGAAAAATAATAATTTAACATCTTCAGTCAATAAAAAATAAGGTAAATCAAATGAAAGCAGAAAAAAATATACTACTTTAATAGCCCAAAATTAATGGATTAAAAAAATAAGACAGTATTGAAGCACAAAAAAATAAGACAGTATTGAAGCACAAAAAAATTAAAAGTCAAAAAGTGATTTTTCGTGAAGAAGAAAAAAAAGCATAACTCCAGAAAATAAAATATATAAAAAAATGAAAGGAAACATAAAGAAACAAACATAGAATGACAAATATAGAATATCAAAACAAAGGAAATTTCCATATCATAAAATATTAGTTTAAATAAATAGACATTTAATAAAATTTCAGACCAGGGTTACAGGTGAGGAGAGAAAACTCAGGGACGCCAAAAGTAGCAGGCTGGAAGAGCAGGAGAAAGGGGATTAAAAGCCAGGAAGCCAAAGAGAAGAGCAATTAGCCAAAGGGATTAGGTGAGGAGAGGAAAATCAGGCCCACCCAGAATAGCAGGCCGGAAGAGCAGGAGAAAGGGGACAACAGCCAGGAACCCAGACAGAAGAGCAGTCAGCCCCAGGGTTACAGGTGAGAAGAGACAACTCAGGGAC
>NW_006922366.1:205603-207139 GCF_000298275.1 Orycteropus afer afer
TGGGTGACATCACAACAGAACCAACTGAAATAAAAAGGATAATATCAGGATACTATGAAGAACTCTACTCCAATAAATTTGAAAATTTGGAAGAAAGGGACAGATTTCTAGAAACAAACCATTTACCTAAACTAACACAGACTGATGTGGAAAAGTTGAACAGGCTCATCACAAAAGAAGAAATTGAACAGGTCATCAAAAAATTTCCAACTAAAAAAAGTCCTGGCCCAGATGGTTTCACCAGGCAATTCTACAAAACATTCAGAGAACAACGGATACCAATACTACTCAAACTGTTCCAAAACATAGAGAAGGATGGAATCCTCCCTAACTCATTTTATGAAGCAAGCATAACCTTGGTACCAAAACCAGGAAAAGACATCACCCAAAAGGAAAACTATAGACCAATATCCCTCATGAATATAGATGGAAAAATCTCCAACAAAATCCTAGCCAATAGACGGCAACAACATATCAAGAAAATCATTCATCATGACCAAATGGGGTTCCTATCAGGTATGCAGGGATGGTCCAACATTAGAAAAACAATCAATGTTATTCACCATGTTAATAAAACAAAGGAGAAGAACCACAAGATCATATCAATTGATGCAGAAAAGGCATTTGATAAAATCCAACACCCATTACTGATCAAGACTCTCAGCAAAATAGGAAAGAAGGGACATTCCTCAACATAATAAAGGACATTTATGCAAAACCAACAGCCAACATTATTCTCAATGGAGAGAGACTGAAACCATTGCTCTTAGAACAGGAACCAGACAAGGATGCCCACTATCACCACTTCTATTCAACATTGTACTGGAAGTCCTAGCCAGGGCCATAAGGCAAGGAAGGGAAATCAAAGGCTCCAAATTGGTAAGGAAGAAGTGAAACTATCCCTATTTGCTGATGATATGATCCTGTACCTAGAAAACCGAAGAGACTCAGTCAAAAATCTACTGGAACTAATTGAGAGATTTAGCATCATGGAAGGATATATGATCAACATCCAAAAATCAGTTGGATTCCTCTACACCAGCTAAGAGATTGCTGAAAAAGAAATTAAGAAATCAATACCACTTACAATAGCTACCAAAAAAATAAAATACTTGGAAATCAATCTTACCAGGGACACAAAAGACCTCTACAAAGAAAACTATAAAGAACTACTTCAAGAAACTGTAACAGATTTACATAAATGGAAAAATATCTCATGCTCATGGATAGGAAGATTGAACATTGTGAAAATGTCAGTTCTACCAAAAGCTATCTATACATTCAATGTAATCCCAATCCATATCCCATCAACATTCTTTAGAGACATGGAAAAAACAATCACTAACTTTATATGGAAAGGAAAGAGACCTCGGATAAGCAAAGCACTATTGAAGAAGAAAAACAAAGTAGAAGTTCTCACACTGCAGGATCTCAAAACCTACTATAGAGCCACAGTAGTCAACACTGCCTGGTATTGGTTTAATGACAGATCCATAGATCAATGGAATAGAATTGAGAATCCAGAAATAGATCCAT
>NW_006922366.1:207239-208877 GCF_000298275.1 Orycteropus afer afer
AGAATGGCCAGACTTCGTCTCACCTATTTTGGTCATGTTGTAAGAAGGGACCACTCCCTGGAGAAGGATGTCATGCTTGGTAAGGTGGAAGGTTGACGAAAGAGGGGGAGGCCTTCAAGGAGATGGATTGACACGGTGGCTGTGATGATTGGCTCAAATATAGCAGGGATTGTGGGGCTGGCATGGGATCAGGCAGTGTTTTGTTCTGCTGTGCAAGGGGTCTCTATGAGTCGGAAACGACTCGACGGCACTTAACAACAACAACAAATACAGAAAGTCCACAGAGGCCAATTTCAATAGTTTTAGAGAAATTTTTAAAAGAGCTCTTTTAAAAGACAGCAAAATGCTCAATTTTTTTCTCATGAAAAATTCAAAGACTAGGTTTTCTTATTCTCCAAAATCTTTTGCAAAATATCAAAATAAAAAATTTGCAATTTTTTTGTGATGCACTTATATCAATGTCCTGGCCAAGATGAACCAAAAACAATAACTAAATTCACTCCCATTGAGTCGATTCAGAATCATAGCGACCTTTATCGGGTGTCTGAGAAAGTAAATCTTTACAGAAATAAATTGCCCCATCTTCCATCCACAGAAGGTGATAACCAACCTTCTGGTTTAGAAGCCAAATACCTTAGGCACTGTGCCACCAGAGCTCCAAGATAAATACACTCCTATCAAGGAAGTAACCTAGGGATTAAAACTTCAAAATATTACCATAATATTTACATTTGCAAAAAAAATCAAACCAATAGAATATTTAAAATACTGCCTTTTGACCAATTTTTTGTCCTGAAATATAAAGATGTTTCTGCACTGGAAAATCATGTAAAACATATCTGTGCAAAAATGTATAATCCTCTTCAGGGATAACAAGACATGTTTTAAAAATGTATGTTTATTAATATTAAAAAAAAAAACTCCAGTAAACTAAAAATGGAGAGAAACACCTGAACATATCCCTCATCTAAATATCCAACAATATTTTATATCTAAAAATTTGAAAGAATATAGCAATATCATTTCAAACATATTAAATAATGTAGCAGAATAAAACAATATTTCATTAACATAGAAATCTTCATTGTTCTTCAGTGCCATTGAGTGGATTCCAACTCACAGGAACCTTTTGTACAACAGAGTAAAACATAACCCAGTCCTTGTCATCCTCACAATCCTTGCTATGCTTGAGCCCATCATTGCAGCCATTGTGTTAATTGATCTCATGGAGGGTCTTCTCCTTTTTTGCTGACTCTGTACTTTTCCAAATGTGATATCCTTCTTAAGGCACTGATTCCGCCTCACAACATGACTGAAGTACCAGATATAAAGTGTGGCCATTCTCTCTTCTAAGGAGCGTTCCAGCTCCACTTCATCCAGGAAAGATCTGTTTGTTCTTCTGGCACTCCTTAATACTTTCAGAATTCTTTGCCAAAACCACAATTCAAAAGAAAATCACAATCTATAATCTCCCCAAAATAAATCAATAAATGTAGCAGAAATCTTGAAATAAAATAGACAAAAAGCATAATAGTAAATGTTAAACTAAAATATCTAGGCCTAAAATTAATAAACAATTTTAAAATCTTAATGCAATAATATAGAGTACATTTTTAACAGTGTATAAATATAAAATAA
>NW_006922366.1:209032-212132 GCF_000298275.1 Orycteropus afer afer
TATACAATAAAACTAATAAAAAGCCACAGACAGAAAAATACATCATGTTTCATAAAGTAGAAGGTTAGTGAGAATTAGAAAAAACTGACATGACTGACAAAATAGACTCAACAATGGTCTGTGAAACAGATCAAAGATCATGAGATGGGGCAGAACATTTCCTTCTGTTATACATAGGCTCACCATCAGAAGGAGTAGACTTGACAGCAACCATCAACAACAGCAACAATCCTAAATATTATTACTTTGTAGACCTAGCACTTATATATTTTAAGATGTATGATCAAATTCTATAAATGTGTGTATGTGAACAGAAGAGTTCTTCTTGACTAAGAGATAATAAAGTTTTTTTTTTTTTAATAGAAGAATTCCAGTAGTAAACTCATATAGAAAAAAAAAAAAAAATTAGAGAGTTACCATTTTGCAAATGTTAATGAAATAATGGATCTAGGTAATTATTATCAATAACTGTTTAACAAATGGGTGAAAGATTAATGGACACATTCTGAAAGATTAATAGGCAAATTGTTAATTGCTAGAATTGACAACACCTAAACTGAATGGTCCATACTCAAATCAACTGCCATTGAGTTGATTTCAACTCATGGGAACTCTATGGGACAGAGTAGAACTGCACCAAAATGTTTCTAAGTCTGTAAATACTTACGTAAGCCGACAGCCTCATCTTTCTCCAGTGAAGTGACAGGTAAGTTTGAATGCTGACTTTTGGTTACTGCCCAATGCATTAACCACTGTGCAACTGTTGTTGTTGTTGTTATGTGCCGAGAAGTCGGACCCAACTCATCGCAACCCCACCTTGGGTTTCTGAGGCAGTATCACTATAGAGATAGATTTCCACATTTTCCTTCTGAGGAGTAGCTGGTGAGTTTGAACCACCAGCCTTCTGGTTAGCAGTCAAGTGTCTTAGGCACTACGATACCAGAGCTCCCTGCGCAACTAGAGCTTCTTATGTGGTCGATACTCCAAACAAATCCAACCTCACTGCCATAGAGTTCATTCTGAGTCATAGAGACCCCCATTGGGTTTCCAAGGTAGTAAATCTTTACAGAACTACATTGCCCCATCTTCCTTCCATGGAGCAGCTGGTAGGTTTGACCCTCCACCTTCTGGTTAGAAGTCAAATGCTTTAGGCACTAAGCCACCAGAGAGCCTGTGGTCCATACTAATAACATTAAAATCAGAAAAAGCAGAGTGTATGTGTCTCCCAAATGATTGTGAGTTTACATGGTTATCTACACATATATTTCCTCAATTTATTGAAAATATTTTTCAAGATTCAAAATGGAGTCTTGCCAGTGAGCACCATTTTTTTTCCCCTCTAGCATCTAAGAACTTTAAGAACTAGGTACATCTGTTTGAATTGAGATTTTTGGCACTCTGAACAGGTCACTGAATCAGATTGCACCAAAAATAGAGGAGCAGAATTGGAGGAAAGGCACAGGGAGATTTTTTAGGAAAGAGCTACTGCCTGAAGATGAATGGGCACCCGAGAGAGAACATCAGAAACTTTTCTGGGGCAGTCACTATCTGCCGGGAGGAGGCAGCAGCCTGAGATCCCCTAGCCAAGAACAAGATCACTTATTGCAGCTTACCAGCAACCAATACAATATTCCAGTGGGCGGCAGCAAAGACTTGTCTCCAGCGGCTGATTTTGTTGGTAATTTGGGTGGTGAGGGTGCAGTGGGACACAGACATCATTGCTGAGACTCAGGGGGGATCTCACTGGTGCACCAGAAAGGGGCTAACTCCTTCCCCTTCCAGCAGATTACAGAGTGGGTTTGGGTCAGACTGGGAGACACCATGCTTTTCTTTGCCACGGTTATTGGGACCGCAGGTCACTGGCAGGTACTCCCCTGAATCCACCAAAGCTAAAATTGTGCGCAGCTTTGGCACTGCAGGTGGGAGGTATCACAGACAAACTCCAGAGCCGACCATTGCCGGTTGGGCAGGATTGCATTACCTCCGCGGGCAGACAGGGCACGGAGAGCAGAAAAACAGCAGCTAAGCATTCACTCGAATTTTGCCCTGGAGCTGTGCTTTGGAGCTGTGGGGCCGCGGAGGCAGGAGCTTTGAGTGTGCATGAAATTGGCAGAAATGTGTGACCCTCTAATAATACAAATCTTTCCTGAGATTGAGCCCTGGTTTTGCAAATAAATACATCATCAGTAATACCCAGCTCAAAGCCCTAGAAACTGACCCTAGCAACACTAAACTTTTCTTCTTCTTCTCACCTTCTCCACCAATAATTTCACTCATTCAATAGAAGAAACCATACTCAGCCAATTACCATAAAACCTCACGCTTCGAAATCTAAACCCTCTGTACAAAAAACAGAAACACATATCCACACTATGCACAGTGATTCCACCATTGCAAAGAAAACAGCAGAGAGAACCAACACAGCTGAATCAATATTAAGATAAAACACACCAGCTTCAGCTTTTCAAAATATTATATGGCAAAACCAAGACAAAACAAATCAACACATAACCAGCACCTAGAGACAACCTAGAGACAACACTCTACCAGATTCCAAGGGCTTACAAAGAGGTTCTGTTTCCAGTAAACCCAAGAACTCTCCAAACTGGAACGACATGACTGAAAAGGTCTTAGTTAACACCTTTTTTTTTTTTTTTTTTTTTTTCTTCTCTAGTGATTAACCCTGTTACTTATTGAGTATTTCGGTTTTGTTTTGTTTTTGCTTTTTTTTTTTCTGTTTCTTTTTTCACTTTTCTGTTTGCTAGTTTGTTTTCTCTCTTTATTATTCTCCTTCTATACCTTTTTTTCTTTTAGTGACCTATCTCCAGATATTGCATATTTATCTTTTTTCTTTTTCTTTTCTCCACTATTTCCTTTTTTTGTGGTTACTATTTCTGTGTGATTTCAGGGTGTATTTTTTGTCCATGTGCTTTTAGTTTTTTTGATGGTTATTCAATTGTAATTTTTGGTTAACTGAGTGGGAGACAACAACAGTCCCCATAAGATACAAGTAACCCACAACTCCTTCAACTTCACTTACTGAGCAAGAGCCAGCATCTCCTTCTCCACCAGCGGGGCAACGATAAAAAAAAAAAAAAAA
>NW_006922366.1:216949-238439 GCF_000298275.1 Orycteropus afer afer
TTATTGTAAAAGTTAAGGAAAGGTTTATCTATAGAAGGACATTTTCTTTGTTGGTTACCAGGGGTGGGAGGGTTGGGAAGGGAACACTGTTAGATAGATAGAGATAAATATTGATTTGGGTGAAGATAAGGGCAAGGTACCAAATCTGTGTGACAAATATGACATCTTTGAGGATGAGAAAGACATAGAGTGGTACATGGGAGTTACAGACAACAAATATGAACCCTTTTGCACATACACTATTGCATTGTCAATGAACGCAAACATGGGTATATGGATGGATAGATGGGTGGACAGGCTGTACGATTAAGTATGTCTATGAAATGGGGAGTGTATGCAAGTACATATATAGGGTTGGCAGACAATGGTCCTACAAGTTTATGTGAATGATCAGAATTCCCAGGTGTATACTAGAGCTGACAAGGGACAAGGTTGTGGTCACTGCTTGGTCACAGCCAGCTACTCAGAGAGACTGAGTAGTTGAACCTGTGGGCTTGGGACCATAGTCACAGGGGACATCAAGCTCAATTGGCATAACATACTACACAAAACATTGTTCTGCCTCCTACCTTGGTGAGTAGCGACTGGGATCTTAAAAGCTAGCAAGCTGCCATCTAGATGCAACGATGGTTCTCTCCTCACCCAGAGCAAAGAAGAATGAAGAAAACCAAGATTCATGGAAACAATTAGTCCTAGAGATTGGTACACCATCTGATCTGCAGCTATATGACTATGATACCAGAAAAAGTAGATGGTGCCCAGCTACCACTGTCATCTACTTGAAAGGGGATCTATGTAGGTGATCCTTGATAGAGAGGGATAACAATGTGGAACAAAACTGAAAATCATTGGAGAAAAAAAAAGGGGGGACCAGGTTTACTGGTCCGAGAGAGCCTGGTGGAACCACTGAGACTATGGCTCCTAGTTTCCCTTCAGGTCTGGAATTGAACCCACACCTGTGGTTTCCAGCCAAAGAGAAGACAGGCATATGAGTAGAACATTTACCTCAAGTAGATACACTCCTTGGAGAAAACAAGCATGGGAGAAAGAAGGGCTGTTTATGCACAGGGAGACAGCTCAGGGGAACAGGATCCCATGGAGGGATGGACACTGGGAAGCAGTAACTGTGGGGAGGAGGTGGGAGGGGAGCTGTTGCATTGTGTTAAACTGTGGTCAGTGTTGTGAGACAAAGTGTATGTGAACTGCTGTATGGAAAGTGAATTTGCTCTGTAAATCTTCACCCAAATCACAATAAAAAAAACAATAATAATAATAAAAACATTTTTCAAACTCTAGGATCAATTACTACTTTACATAATCATTGGCATAGAAATATGGTATCACCACAAAAATGTAAATTAACAAATCAAGAATGTGAGGTATTAGTCAGGATAACAGATTAATTTATTCCTCAAAAAATAAAATGATAAAAAATAAAGAAATGGAAAATTCTATATATTATACAAGACTGAAAGGGCATGACAAATAAGTCAAAGTATAGGTTGTTCTAACTCCTGATTAAAAAGCCAAGCATGAAACTACTTTTTATGAGATAATTATAAAACTTTGAGTAAGTACTAGAATTGTATAAAAAGAAATTATTTTTGTTTTTGCAAGTATTTTATGTTGATAAAAAATATCTTTAAGATTTATGCACTCAAAAAAACCTCAGGGGAAATAATAACAGATTTTGATTTATAATGGGAATGGTTAAATAAAGCCAGATTAACAATATGTTTTTAACTTTTGAAGCCAGATGATGGCTAATTGGGATCAATTATTCTTTCCTCTCTTGCATTGTATACATTAGAAAATGAATCCATAGTTTACAATTTGTTGGATTTGGCCTAATGACCATGATCTCTTGAATCTGCACTAAACTAACATTAAATCATTGATTGTAATTTATTAAAACCCATCTTGGCAGCAATTCCAGTATTCAAAACTTTATTTTCCTTATTTTTGATAAACACTCTTTCATGTAGCAATTATAATAATGATGATATAATGCCTATCATAAAGAACTTTGCAAACACGAAATCAGGTAAAATTCACTCCCCCCCACACACACACTGACACAGAAGTGTACTTTTAGTATAATTCTGTGGATATGTATAGCTTTAAAATATCAACATTGATTTGTGTTGCAATTGCTATCTTATGTTTTTAAAGATTTGCATTCGAGGGCAAGTAATACATACATATATATATATATACACATATATATATATATATATATGTATGTATGTATATATATATATATTTTTCTTCATAGTTATTTTTACTAGTTTCTGGTTATTGAATCAAATTGAATTGTACTGCCTATTAATGGTAATTAAGACAATATAATAAAAGTTTTTCAGATATGACAACCCAAAAGGAAGAGATATGTTGATTTTGTCCTAGCATAGGTTTTTAAAAGAAATGCATATTAAGCATCATCAAGGATAATTAACCTAATGTAATAAAACTTAAAGTGAAACACTAGTCTTGTGCCAGTAAGTTGATTACAGAACACTGAGGGGATCTGGCTTATTGGGTGATAACAAGGGATTCTTGGCAGGAAAAATCTCAGAAACCTGCCAAAATGTCCACACACCAGGTGAGAGCAATTTTGGGGCAGATCTTGTTTGAGAAATCAGTCCATTAACCTGCCAATATGAATTCTGTGTAAACCTTAGATATTAAGTGCTTGTAAAACTCTAAAAGAAAAAGTTATCAACCTGAAATATTTGCAATTTGAAGCTATCACTCTTTTTACTTAAATAGATAAATTGACTCCAAACACACACACACACACACACACACACTTTGAGTAGGTGAGGGAAAGAAAAAATAAATCAGAAAAAAAGATTCTCCAATTCTAGCAGAGGAGTTTTCATATGAAGAATCACTGATAAAATCATTTTGGGAAGTCTCAGCAGGAAGCAAGAACCTTCACTATTCAGAAATCAATGTTTAGGCTTCTATAGATGGCTTTGCTGTCAATATCAACAAATATATCCTGAGCAGATCTGAAGAAAGTCTGACACATATATATTTCATTTGACTGCACTACTGGATATTTCAGAAGTAGTTAAAGGAATACAGGCCTAAAGCATTTGACTGCTAACCAGAAGGCTGGTGGTTCAAACCTACCAGCCACTCCTTAGAAGGAAGGTTGGGCAATCTACTTCCACAGTGATATTGCCTTGGAAAACCAAGGAGGGGTGGCTATGAGTCAGATCTGACTCTATGGCAGTGAGAGTTTTTTTTTTTTTTTTTTTGGTTTGGGTAAGAATTAGGGGTGAGAGACAAGAAATACAAGTTATACAATAATTAAATTTTTCAATTTCCACATGTAAAAGGTCATTATAGTTTCCAAATACCAAATGTTACTGTTGTCACTTAATTTATGTTGTTTTTTGTCCAACATAGTTTGACACATTAAGTTCATCAGTATTCATCTGTAAAGTATTTCTAGTTGTTGTCATGGTTAATTTTATGGGTCTACTTGGTTAAGGTTGGGTTCTCAGTGATAATTACCCAGATATTGGACTGGTTGCTGTCCTGTTCTGTAATGTACTGTAATATGATCACCTTCCATTGTGTAATCTGAAGTAATGAACCACTCAGTTGAAAGAAGAGTTTCCTTAGTGGGGGTGGCTTGCCTGCAGCATATAAATGGATATTCTGGCAAAGCTCACCCTGTCCTGACCCTGCACTCTTCTCCTCACCTGAACTCTGGTCCGTGGGACATAAACTTGCAGAAGTTTCTGCCTGCTACAAGACCTGCAAAGTTTGGATTCACCAGCCTTTGCAGCCCTGTGAGCCATCAGAGGTCTCCACCTTGCTGCCTGACCTATGGATTTGGGACTTGCCAGGGCCAACAATTGTGTAGGCCATTTTATTGAAATATTTTATTTTCTCTGTCTCCCCCAAATATATATAGATAGATAGATATAGATATATCGATATATAGATATAGATAGATGGGAGCTCTGGTAGCATAATGCCTAAGGCACTTGACTGTTAAGCAGAAGACTAGTGGTTCAAACCCACCAGCCACTCCTCGGAAGGAAGTTGGGGCAATCTACTTCTGTAGTGATACTGCCTCGGCAACCCAAGGAGGGGTCGCTATGGGTCGGTCCGACTCGACAGCACATAACAACAACAACATATAGATAGATAGATATAGATATTTCAGAAGTAGTTATAGATAGATGGATAGACATTTCAGAAGTAGTTATATATATATATATATATATATATATATGTTTCACTGGTTTGTCTCCACTAAAAGACCCATCATAGATAACTATATATGATTTCTGTTAATTATCCTTATTTTTTTCTCTTCAGACACAGAATTCTGTATTATCCAATTGATCATTATTCAATGATTATTCACCCAAAATTCTGTCTTCTCCTAACTCTGCCTTTCTTGAAATGTGAGAAAAATAATTCTCTTATATTTAAAACTTCTTATAATGACATAATTATGCATGTTTTTTAAATATTAGTTCAACATCTAATATTATCCCAAATTTTAATCCACCAACATAAATTTCACTATTCCACTAAAAAATGAAGGTTTCACTATAGTTGATATCTCGTTGTTGTTGTTGTTATGTGCCATCGAATCAGACCTGACTCATAGCGTCCTCTCTTTGGGTTTCTGAGGCAGTATCACTATGGAAGTAGATTGCCCAACCTTCCTTCCGAGGAGTGGCTGGTGGGTTTGAACCTCCAACCTTCTGGTTAGCAGTCAAGTGCCTCAGGCACTACGCTACCAGAGTTCCTAGTTAATATCTTAGCATTTGGTTATATGCTTTGTTGTTGTTGTTATTGCTAGTTGCCATTGAGTGAATTCTGACTCATAGTGACCATACCTGCAGGAGTAGAACTACTCCATAGGGTTTCAGGCTTTCAGAAAAGAATCACCAGCTTTGTCTTTTGAGGCATGGGTTTGAACCACCAACCTATTAGCTAGTAGTTAAGTACACAAATATTTGCAGTTATATACCAAAACAATAAATAATATTCATTTTATACTGAATGAGATAAAGAAAAGCCATAAAGGTATTAGAATGAAAGTAGCAGCAATATTCTGGAACTCTGAGCAAAGATCTCACATTGAGGCTTCTATATGTTTATTTGCTTGTTAGTTTTTAAAATCTAATAATCTGCAAAAACCAACTGTATATGTGTCTGAAATTTCTCATTTTCCCTGTCCTTGACTTCAAGTGTAGTTACTATGCAAATACATTGAAATATATTTATGTATCAAAAGCCATCCTCTTTAAACTTCACTTTCTTGTTCTGTGTTAGTTAAAAGGAAATACAATGTTGCAATAGCTGGCAACCCTTGCTGGTAACATATTTTTAGAAAAGTCCTATCATACTGTCCAAAGAGTAAAAAAATAAAGCCTTCTAAATGTGTTGTCACTTAAAAGTTTTCAAAACTTTAAAATACTTTAAGGCAGTTTTAATATTTTACTAATATGCTCACTCAGTTCATAATTATTTTGGGATCCTGCTGAGTAATTTTCTCAGCTTCTTAGTATGGTGATTTGCATTCCTTCTCACATCTGGGTTCTTTTTCTGCCTTTTGTTTGTATTGTTTGGATTGACATGGGATCTTCAATTTTCTTCTTAAGACAAGATATACTTAAAAAAAAAAAAAAATCCTGCAAATGTATAAGTTGCCTCTAAATGTCTTATGTCTGCAAATGCTTTAAAAATGAAGCACTAAGTATCTCTTTGTTAAAAAAAAAATGTGGTTCTTGCAGGTTGGAAAAAAATACACAACCTTATCATTCTTTGAAGATGAAATGTATCTAATTTATTTTTAGACTAAGTCAATGGCTTTTGGGTAATGATGTAAATATTTGAAACAGATACATGAAATTTATTTTTTTCCTCTAAAATTTTTCCATTGAGATATAAAGTTACCTTTTTTAATATAAAGTTTGACTTTCTAATTATTTGGTATTTGAACTGTAGTTCACTTTACCACAAAGGATTTCTTGAAAATATGGTTTGTCCAGATGACAGTTACAAGAACAGCAGCACTCATGATGATGACATCCACCTGAAAAAGGCTACTAGTGTTTATGGTTGTTATATTTGATAAATACAATTTCAAAATTAAACAAGAGGACTATGTTTCAATAATTCAATGAATAGAAAAAATTACTAAGAATCAGGAATTTTGAGTTTTGTCTCTACCTAGCTTTGTAAATTAAAAAAAAAAAAAAAAAACCTTAACAACATCAGTCCCTTATTGTTCTTCATATCCACAGAAGTTATTTTCTTCATAGTGATCATGATCTTTAAATTTACAACTATTTATCATTTTCTTGTCTATTATGTATTTTCCTCCACTGACTTGATGCTTCTTATGGTTAAGAACCAATTAAAAAAAAAAAAGAGAGAGAGAGAAAGAAGAAAAGAAAAAGGTTTTTATTTGTATTTATTTTAATTTTTACTTTTTTACTAAAACTATCCTTAGCAGAGAGTGCAGAGAATGGTCAATAAACATTTGGTGAGTGAATTGTTGTTGTTGTTGTTAGGTGCCATCAAGTCCGCTCCAACTCAGAGTGACCCTATGTACAACAGAACACAACAGTGTCTGGTTTTGTGCAGTGAATTAGTTAATTCTTAAGTACTGAATTGCATATTTGAAATCTGATGGCCTTTAAATATTAACCCTAAGTTACTAGTGCTAACTTAAAAATTTTGGACCTAAAGCAAAATCTTCTTTTTAGAAAGATTCAGATTCCAAAACTTTGCATCCCATCTTGGACAAATGTTCTGAACATCTACTTCTCTAGGTGACAATTTTGATGGAAGATTGAAAAATGAAACTGACTATAACTAAAAAATTTGAGAAGTTCAAAATTTATTTCCACATACTGAACATAATAAAACGTGGTAATATTTCAAGAAAGTTTATAAACAAATGTTTACATTTTCTTATATAGAACACAAGAACAGTTGTTAACGAGATAAATTTATACCTTAGTAAGAGTTGGATGATAAAGTCAAGTAGTCAGGAAACTCTACAGAAATTCTGACATTTACATGAATCTCAATTTTGTAATAGTGGATAGTAGAGGGAAAAGCATCTTATTTAAGGGAAATGACTGCCTCTGGCCACACCTTAATTACTATAATTCTTCAAGGATCCTTTCTTGTCTCTCTGCTCTTTAATGTCATACTTGCTCCTGTTGTTTACTTAATCTACTTGCTTCATTGATTAATATAAATTCTAATCAAACAAAATTCTATTTTTATATCCCAGAGGTTTACCTTTGGTAAATCCTACATATCAATTGTCTAATGGATATCATTGGGGTATATTAATCTACATAACAATTACACTCAACATAAACACATTACTCTACCCAAAATGAACTCATCATTATCTGCTTGTTCCCAGTCATCTTTGTCTTTCTAGTACTCAATTTTACACCATTATAGTTAAAAGCTTACAATTCCCTAGTAACTAGAAATTATCTTTGACTCTTTAATGTCAAAGTTATCTACTCAATTTTGAATGTAAGACTCCAAAAAAATCTCAATTTCATCTTTTTTATTCCTATTAGATGTATTCTGTACCTCAGTCAAGTTTATTTTATCAACTTCCTAACTGGATGCTGGCCATCTCTTGCTCTCACACCAAAACTTTTCTTTATATCCAAAGAATGAAAGTTAAACCTTTTAATTACAATGTAACGCTATCTTCAATCATGTGGTTGTTATAGTTAGGCACTATCAAGCGAGTTCTGATGCACAGAGACCCGCTGTACAACAGAATGCAATACTGCTCCTTCTTGTGTCATCCTCACAGCTGTTGCTATATTTGAGCTCCTTGTCCCAGCCACTGTGTCAATCTATTGCCTTGAAGTTCTTCCTCTTTTTCACTGGCCCTCTACTTTACCATGCATGATGTCCTTCTCCACTAACCAGTCATATCAGATAACGTGTCCAAAGTATGTGAGATGAAATCTAACCACCCTTGCATCACAGGAGCATTCTGGCTTCCAAGGCAGATTTGTTCTTTTTTCAGGCAGCCCAGTTCAATGTGCTTCACCAATATCAGAATTCAAATGCGTCAATTATTTTTTGGTCTTCCATATTCATTGTCCAGCTTTCATCTATATATATATATATATATATATATATATATATATATATATACACACACATACCATGGCTTGGGTCAGGCACATCTTAATCCTCAAAGTGACACTTTTGCTTTTTTAACACTTTAAAAAGAGTTGCAGCTGATATGAGTAGCCTCAAACATGAGTACTAAATACGTTAATCAACTATTAGAATTCTGAAAGGTATAAAGAAGGTAGATGAGCTAGAGACCTTAGTTGAGTAATAGTGCAGTGTTGAGTTCTCTGATTTATTTTGTTGTGTTTGTTTTTGGCTTCTTCTACATTGTAGCAACAGTGCTAGAGGATCTGGCAAACTGAAAACACACAAACTAACTAACTAACTAACTAAATAAATAAAAACACGTGGATCTACTGTCTCTGTCTAATATACAGGTTAAAGAGCAGCACAACAAGACAGAAATGAACTTCAGGGGTGAGGAAAAGCAAGGAATTGGTAAATATATGGATACATATATTCTGTTGAGTTTTTAAGTTGTCTTTTATAGTTGAAAACAAAATTAATATTTATGAAAATTTATTTGTATCTCAGGGGAATTATTCAGAGTAGAAAAAAAAAAAAAAGTCACTTTCCAAAGGCTAGATAATACATGATACTATTTAATGTTCTGAAGTAACAAAATTGTAGTGATGGAGAGCAAATCAGTTGTTGACTGTGGTTAGGGTTGGGGGAAGCATATAACTATTAAGGGTCAAGACAAGGGACTTACTTTGTGTTGATGAGACAGTTTTATATCATAACTATCCAACAAAACCAAAAAAACAAACTCTGCTATTGAGTACATTCTGACTTAGCGACCCCTGCTGGATTTCTGAACAGGTAAATCTTTACGGAAGTAGATTGCCCAGTCTTTCTTCTGCCAAGTACCACCAAACTTCGGGTTAGCAGTCAAATGCCTTAGGTACTATGCATGTGATAAAACTTCATAAACAAAAAAACCCAAATCCCCTCCATCAAGTTGATTCAGACTTATAATAACTCTATAAAACAAACTCACTGCCATTGAGTTGGATCTGACTCTTAGTGACCCCTCCTTGAGTTTCCAAGGCAGTGTCACTACTGAAGTAGATTGCCAGCCTTCCTTCTTAGGAGTAGCTGGTGGGTTTGTACCACCAGCCTTCTGGTTAGCAGTCTACTGTAAAAGTGACCCATAAGGTTTCCAGGGTGGTAACTCTTTTTGGAATCAGATTGCCTCATCTTTTTTCTGCAGGGCAGTTGGTGACTTCAAACTGCCAATCTTTTGCTTAGCAGCTGAATGCTTTAGCCAGTGCATCACCAGAGCTCCCTATAGAACTAAACTGGGAAAAAAAAAAAGAACATTTGAATGCTATGTAAGCACTGGTAAAATTCAACCACCTGAAGAAGGTCAATTGGGTTAATTGTATATCAAGATCAATTTCTTATTTTTGACAAAGTACTATGGTTATGGAATATGTGATCATTGAGAAACTAGTAAAGGAATGCATCAGGATCAGGTATCTATGTACTATTTTTGCAGGATTTTGTGAGGAAAAAACACTTCAAAATAAAAGTGTTAAAATGAGTCAGGACATATTCTTTCCTCCTTTATTGTCTGAAAGATCTTGTGTAGCATTGGTATCATTTCTCCTTTAAATATTAAGTAAAATTCATCAATGAAGTTATCTGAAACTAGAGTAGCCTGTGGAAAAATTATTTCTGGTCTCAATTCTTTATTTGACATATGACCCTTCACATTTTCAATTTTTAAAACTGTTTCGGTAATTTGTGTGGAGTTCGTCCATTTCATATACCTACTTATTGGTATTATTAGTATAAAATTATTCAAAGTATTTACTCATTACCATTTTAATATCAAAACATTTACTATATAATAATATATCTAATATATAATATAATATTTAATGTATCATAATAATTTAATATATAATCATAGACCTTCTTTCAGTAGAGTTGTAACGCATGTATTCTCCTTTTGAATTGATTAGTTAGCTAGACTTTCACTACTTTTATTCTTTTATTAAATTAAGAGCAGTTGATTTCATTGATTTTCTGTATTCTTGGTGCTCTATTTTATTGATTTTGAACCTTTATTCTTCCTTCTTATTTTATATTTATTTTACTTTTCTTTTTCTCTATTCTTATAACTAAAGCTTAGATCAGTACTTTTAAAATTTAATCACATTTAAGAGTTTTCTCTAACCATTGCTTTAACTCTACCCAACAAATTTTGATAGTGTTATGTTTAAATTTTATTCTGCTCAAAATACATTCTAATATCCTTTCCTCCTTTTTCCTTTTTTTTTTTTTTTTAGTTTGTGACCCCAGTGTTATTTAACCTATTTTCAAGAGACTATAAATGAAATATAAGAAAGGATGCTTGATATATAAAGACTAGAAAACAAAATGTTAGGTCTATACTAGCATAAAATTATTATTATCAGAAGATACCCAAGGCCCAGCCTATTGCAGTTGAGTCTATTTCAATTCATAGCAAGCCCTATAATAGAAATAGAAACATTTTACTGGCTTATACCTAAACCTAAACCCCCCTGCTATCAAGTTGATGACAATTCACAGCAACCATATAGGACATAGTGGAACTGTCATGTAGTGTTTCCCAGGTTGTAAATCTTCATGGAGGCAGACTGCCACTTCCTTCCTTTACGGAGCTGCTGGTGAGTTTAAACCCCTGACCTTTTGGGTTAGCATCCAAGTGTTTTAACCATTTGTGCCATTAGGGCTCTTTTTAATGCTTCTTAGACATGAACTAAAGACAAGATGAATAACCTGTAAAGTCTGCATAGGAATCATGATGTAGTATTCACTAAACAATATAATCTCAAAGTATGTAAAGAAGAAGCAGAACAATTTTAGAAATAGATTGATACATTCAAACTATGGTGTGGGTGTTTAGCCTAGTCCTCTCTCCAAGTGATAAATGAAGTAAGCACAAACCTGTAAACACGTGGTTAATTTGTAAAATATTATTACCAAGTGAAAAATATAAATCTCAGTCGCTAGTAATAGAAGTATACATTTATAAACACTATTACAAGTCTATTTAATTATTGCCCACTCGCTATGCCATGGTTGAAGGCTTAATGCAATACAATAACTTGTATCATAATTCATATTCTCTAACCCACCAGCCATTCCTCGGAAGTAAGGTTGGGCAATCTACTTCCGTAGTGATACTGCCTAGGCAGCCCAAGGAGGGGTCGCTATGAGTCGGGTCCGACTTGACGGCACATAACAACAACAACAACAACGACAACAACAATGTAAGTTCTGTCAGGATGCCCAAGCAGTCTATGGCACAACATTAGGGTCACAGTCTCCCCTGGTGGCATGAGTTCAAATCTCAACCCTGAGAAGACAACTTTTATGACCTCAAGTGGTGCAATGGTTAAGGCACTTGGCTAATTCAAACACATCAGCCACTCCACAGGAGAAAGATGAGACACTGGCTTCCTTAAAGATTTGCAAACTTGCAAACCCTATGGGGCAGTTTTACTCTGTCTTGAGGGGCGCTTTGAGTCAAAATCTACCCTTTGGCACTGAGTTGGAAGATAAATACAAACTTAGTTCGTTATGATTTCAAATTATCTCATAAATCTTAAACTTTAAAAATACATATATATAAATAAGTAGTAAGCTAAAGATGAGTATAAAATGGATGTCATGAACAATTTAAAACTTACAAAATGCAGCTTATCACAATTCTTATGGGATACAGCTAGAGTAGTACATACAAGGAACTTTATATCATAAATACAAATGTTAGAGAAGATTTAATATCGATGAGCTGAGCAAATATCTCAAAAAAGTAGGGGGAAAAATAATGTGCCCAACCAAAAGCTAAAACCAAGAAAACAATAAACCAGGAGCAGAAATTAACAAAAGAGAAATCCAAGAAAAAAAAGGCTAGACAAGACCAAAGGTTGGTTTCTGTTTTGAGTCACAGTATAGGCAAACCACTGGCATATTTAACAAAGAAAGGAAGAGATAATACATAAAGATAAAAATTTTGCCTGAGAAATTTTTAATGCAGATACAAAAAAACAAACAAACAAAAAAAAACTGTTATTCACTACTGTGGAGTACTGAATGCCCAAAATTTAAAAACAAAATAAAAGAAGATTAACATGCTTACTTGAGAAACATAGGTAGACAAATGACAACTAAAAAAAGTATGGAAGTAGAATCATAACATTTACCAAATGCTGTAACACTAACTACAGTGTTGACTTTTTAAGACCTGATACACTTGATTTCCACTCCCCGCTTCAATTCAGAGAGTATATGTGATGTGTGTATTTTTAAAATTTATTTTAGTCATAAAATTGCAAATAAGTGTCCCTCAGAACTTTAAGATTGTGTTACCAGTAAGAGATCCCTTGTCAGATATGTCATTTCCAAATATTTTTTTCCCAATCTGTAGGTTCTCTTTTGACTCTTTTAGAGAAGTCTTTGGAAGCACACAGAAATTTAATTTTTAGAAGGCCCCATTCATCTAGTTTCTCTTCTGCTATTTGTGCATTTTGGGTTATGCTTGATAGTTTATTTATCCCATATATTAGGGCCCCTAAATTTGCTCCTAGTTTTCCCTTGAGGAACATCATAGTTTTAGGTTTCACATTTAGGTCTTTGATCCATTTAGAGTTAGGTTTTGTGTATGGTGTGGGGTATAGATCTTGTTTCAGTTTTCTACAAATGGATATCCAGATTTGCCAGCACCATTTTTTAAACAAAAATCCTCTTCTCCATTAAAAGGGTTTTGGCATTTTGTCAAAGATCAGCTGACCATAGGTTAATGGATTTGTTTCTGGGTTTTCAATTCTATTGTATTTGTCTGTCTGTCTTTAAACCAATACCAAGCAGTTTTGACTACTATAGGGTTGGAGTTCTGGCAGTGCAAGATTCCTACTTTGTTCTTCTTCAATAGTGTTTTGCCTTTCCTAAGTCTCTTTCCTTTCCATATAAAATTAGTGATTGTTTTTTCCATATCCTTGAAGAATATTGATGGAATCTGGATTGGGATAGCATTGAATGTATAGATTGGTTTGGATAGAGTTGATATTTTCACAATGTTCAATCTTTCTACCCATGAGAGTGGTATGTTATTTGATTTGTGTAGATCTCTTTTGCTTTTTTGAAATAGTCTTTATAATTTTATAGTTTTCTTTGTACAGGTCTTTTGTGTCCCTGGTAAGATTTATTCCAAAGATTTTTTTTGTTTTGTTTTTGTTTTTTTTTTTGGTAGCTATTGTAAATGATATTGATATCCTTATTTCTATTTCAGCAATCTTTTTGCTGGTGTAGAGAAAGCCAACTGAATTTTGGATGTTGATCTTGTATCAGGCCATGATGCTAAATTTCTCAATTAGTTCCAGTAGATATTAGACTGAATCTCTTCACTTTGTAGGTATAGATTTATATCTACATAATGGACATTATATAGATATAATGGAGATAATTTGACTTCTTCCTTACCAATTTGAATGTCTTTGATTCCCCTTTCTTGCCTTATTGCCCTGGCTAGGACTTCCAATACAGTATTGAATAGAAGTGGTGATAGAGGGGATACTTGTTTGGTTCCTGTTTGCATGAGGAAAGCTTTCAGTCTCTCTCCATTGAGAATAATGTTGCCTGTTGTTTTTTCATATATGCCTTTATTATGTTGAGGAATATCTCTCCTATTCCTATTTTACTGAGAGTTTTGATCAGGAATGTATGTTAGATTTTATCAAATGCTTTCTCTCCATTGATTGATATGATCATGTGGTTCTTTTCCTTTGTTTTATTTATGTGGTGGATGATGTTGATTGTTGATTGTTTTTCTAATGTTTCTAATCTTTGCACACCTGATATGAACCCCACTTGGTCAAAATGAAAGATTTGCTTGATGTGCTTTTGGAGTCTATTGGCTAAGATTTTGTTGAAGATTTCTGCATCTGTGTTCAAGGGGGATATTGTTCTGTAGTTTTCCTTTTGAGTGATATCTTTGCCTGGTTTTGGTATCAAGATTATGTTTGCTTCATGAAATGAATTAGGGAGAATTCCTTCCTTTTGTATATTTTGGAATAGTTTGAATAGGATTAGTGTCAGTTCTTCTCTGAATATTTGGTAGAATTCTCCAGTGAAACTGTATGGATCAGGACTTTTTTTTGTTGGTAATTTTTTATGACTTGTTCAATTTCATCTTTTGTTGTGGATCTGTTCAACTTTTCCACATCAGTCTGTATTCGTTTAGGTAAGTGGTGTGCTTCTACAAACTTTTCCACTTCTTCCAGATTTTCAAATTTGTGTGAGAATAGTTCTTCATAGTATCCTAATATTATCCTTCTTATTTCAGTGAGTTCTGTTGTGATGTGACCAATTTAATTTCTTATTCATATTAATTGTATTCTCCCTCTCTTTTTCTTTGTTAAATTTGCCAGTGCTTTGTCAATTTTATTAATCTTTTCAAAAAACCAACTTCTAGGCTTGTTGATTTTTTCTATCCTCTTTTGATTTTCTTTTTCACTTGTTTCTGCTTGAATCTTTATTATTTCCTTTCTTATGGTGACTTTTCTTGCTGTTCTTTTTCTAATTGTTGGAGATGATGGTTTAAAATGTTGTTTTTGACTCTTGCTTCTTTTTTTGATGTGTATATTTATTGCTATAAATTGTCCACTGATCACTGCTTTTTCTGTCTCCCAAAGATTTTGGTATGTTGTGTTTTCATTCTTGTTTGATTTAAGGAATTTTTGAATTTCATTTTTTATTTCTTATCCAGTCTTTCTTATGGAGGGTGATGTTCAGTTTCCATGTGTATTCTCTTTCTCTGTTAATCTTTCTACTGTTGATTTCTTGTTTGATCTGAGAAGATGCTTTCCAGTATTTCAATCTTTTTAAATTTATTAAGGCTTGCTTTATGGCCTAACATATGGTCTGTCATGGAGAATGTTCCATGTGCACTGGAAAAGAATGTATATTGTGCTGCTGTTGGTTGAAGTGCTCTGTAGATGTCTATAAGGTCAAGTTGATGGATTGTATTGTTTAGCTCTTCTGTATCTTTGTTGAGTTTTTTTCCAGTTGTTTTATCTTTCATTGAAAGTGATGTATTAAAGTCTCCCACTATGATTGTGTGGTCATGTATTTGGCTTTTCAACTCTTTTAAAGTCTGATTATATATTTTGGGTTTCTTTCATTGGGTCCATAGATATTTATTATGGTTATATATTTTTCTTCAATTGATTCTTTAATCATTACATAAAGTCTTGCCTTGTCTTCTATGGTGGTTTCTGTCTTTAAATCAATTTGATCAAAAATTAATATTGCCACTCTTGCTCTCTTACTGTTGCCATTTGCTTCATATACCATTTCCAACCTTTGATTTTTAGCTTATTTTTGTCTTTGTCTAGAATGTGTGTCTCTTGTAGACAGCATATTGATGGGTTATGATTTCTTACCCCTTCTGCAACTCTCCATCTCATGAGTGGTGCATTTAATCCATTCACATTCATTGTAACTATCAACAAGTATGAATTGGTGCTGTCATTTTGTTGTGTGTTTTTTCATGGTGTTCCTGGTTTCTTTGTTCCATCTAATTTTTTCTGTGCTGAGCTTATTATGTTTATGAATCATGTTATCATTTCCTATGTTGCTTTTCTATTAGTATTTGCTAAATATTTGTGATTTCTCTCTTTTTTATTATGATGCTAAGGTTTATCATTTTTCTTTGAGGTTACCCTGTGATTTACAATTTTCTCACCGAGTTTAGAACAGTCCATTCTATCTTGCAACTCTCTTGACTTCCTCACCATTTAGAAGTTCTGTAAGTACATTCTTTTTCCCTCTATTTGGTTTGTAGTTGTCCTCATTTGTCAATTGATGTCTCTGTTTCCCTGTTTACAATCTTGTAAGCTTAATTTATTTTGGATTTGTCCATAGCTGGATTGGTTTCTGGGTTATGTCATCTTTGTAATAATGGTTGATTTCTGTTTGCTATTATTGGTTCTCTGTTTAAAGGACTCTCTTTGGTATCTCTTGTAAAGTTTGTCTGGTTTTAACAAATTAGCTTAATTTCTGCTTATCCTGAAATCTCCTAATTTCACCATCATATTTGAGGTGCAGTTTTGCCAGATACATAATTCTTGGTTGGAAATTATTATATTTCAGGGTTTTATATATACTATCCCATTGCCTCCTTACTTGCATGGTTCCTACTAAGAAATCAGAGTTTACTCTTATTGGTTGTCATTTGCAAGTAACTTTTCATTTTTCCCATGCTGCTTTCAGGATTCGTCTTTGTCTTTGGTTTTGATGAGTTTGATGATATGTCTTGGTGAGTTCTTTTGGGGTTTATCCTGTTTGGGGTTTGTTGGACTTCCTGAATAGATATATTATCATCTTTCATCATATCAGGAAAGTTCTCTTCCAACAAATCTTGAACAATTTTCTTAAGGTTTTTTTTTTGCTTTTCCTGCTCTGGAATTTCAGTTCCACATAAGTTAGTCTTTCTGATGGTATCCTACATGAACCTTTGGCTTTCTTCATTTTGTTTTGTTCTTTTTTTTCTGAGTCATCTTTTTCCAAAGAAATATTCAGATATTTGTCTTCAATCTCATGAATTCTGTCTTTCTTTGATTCAATTCTACTCCTTTGCCCTTTCAGTGTTATCTATTTCTGAAAATTTAGTACTAATCTCCTGGATTTCTATCTGTAGATTTTGAATCATTTCTAATTTTTCACTTATTTTGTCATTTTGTTCTTGTATTTTCTTCCAAAATTGTTCTATGGTTTTGTCTGTTTTTTCCATAATTTTGTCAGTGTTTTTCTTGATCTGTATTTCAGTCCTTTGAAGATACCTAATATAATTGTTTTGAATTCCTTATCAGGGAATTCCAAAGCTGCTTCCTCCTCAGGGATGTGTTCTGCATCTGCATCATGCTCCCTTGTTTCTACCACTTTATCTTGCTTCTGTGTGTGGACTGTGATGGTCTGTTGTCTCCAAGACATTGTGACATTATTGTATTTAGATATCTGTTAACTCTTCATGAAGAGCAGTAAGGGTGAGTCAGGAACTTCTTGGAGGTCATTTATCATTGGCCAATTGGTAGAGAAGGAAGTGGTGGCTCTCACTCAGTAAGTGGAGCTGCAGGAGGTGTGGGTGTGGTTGTGTATTATGGGCATGGCTGTTGCCTCCTACTCAATTAGACAAAAATATCAAAAAAAGTAAAAGCAAGCATATAAAAGCACATCACATAAACAAAAAGGAACAATGACGAAAAAAAGGAAAAAAAAAAAAAACAATATCTGGGGAGAAGGCAACAAGAGTAAAATGGTAATGTAAGAGAATAATGAAGAAAAAAATTGGAAAAGTGCAAAAGGAAAACAATGAATGGAATTAACCATGAGAAAGAAAACAAAAGGAACCAGGGACAGGGAAGAGAGAAAAAGCTGAAAACTTGAACCAGGGAAGGGAAGAATGAAGAATAATAATTAAAAGGGCAATAGTAATAATAATTTTAAAACAGACAAAAACAAACAAATGAAAAAAAAGGGGGGGGGATTCTGGTCAGGACTGGGCAGGACACCTTGACTCCATAATGGCACACAGACTGGGATGGAATTCCTGCTGGACCAGAAGGTGGGTGGGAATGAGTGATGGCCTCATTTCCATTCATCAAGCAGGTGTGGGGTACAAGAGTAACTAGGGGAATATTGCACCTCTCTAGTCATTGACATCTGGAATGTGCTGCTTGTTCCCAGCAAGTTGAGCCTATTCTTAAGTCCCTGGAATCTGGGATAATTCTCTCGCTTTAAATATCCAAAATGGCCAGACCACTTGTAAACATTCAAAATTTCTGCACCCTTTGGACAGGCAAAAGTCCACAGCTCAGCCCACCTTCCTTTTCACTCTTTCTCCTTTTATTCACCAGCCACCAGCGCAGTCTTCCATGTAATCCCTGGCTAGCAGGGTGGATTTTTAGTTGGATTCTTAGATCCTAACACCACTCAGCAATATCCAACCTGTCTGTGCCATCAGGATGGATGCCAGACCGCAGCTCTGTATGTCTCCTTTTTTAGTGTTTTCATGCAAATTCTTCTACTAGTTGGGGTTAATCCACTTCTATATCCTTCCTTTCAAAACTCAGGGCTCCAGGATTATCTTCTGAATCTGTGTTAATTGGTTCCCCTTTTCTTTGTTGAAGAGAGTCTGTGCAATCTTTCTGCCTATTCTGCCATCTTAGCAGAACTCACTTTCAATAACTTTTAACCCCTGTTCTCTAGAGATACCACCTCGGAAACCCATGAAGGGGTCACTGTGAATTAGATCTGATTTGATAGCAGTGCATTGCATTGTGTTTGCTTTAGTCAATTGCCATTATTTCTACAACTCTAATAATACTGACTCCAAGTGTTTATCCAGTCCAAATATTGACCCTCCTCCTTTACATATTCTGAACTGAAACTCCCTAAAATTTGGTCATGTTTCTCCTGTTTTCTAAGAGAAACTGATGTAATCTCTCCTTCATTCATTTTTAATGTTTACCTCTTTGTGTTTAATCATATTGGTAATATTTTCAGAAATGAGTGAGGTAAATCCATTTGATTACCCTGCTATTTTACATTAGCGATATGTTTTCTTTATTTTGAAAATAATAGTTTAGGAAAAGTCACTAGTGTTTTTCACCATTTCAAACAATATTTAGAAATACTCCCCACTGATGGATATATGAACAATTGATATCAATATTTCTATCTTTTATTCAGAACCTCATACCCACACCCCGACACTTAAGTGCATGTGTTTGGGTTATTGGGTGTGTGTCTGCATGTTTTCTCTGGAGTTTGGGAATTGGGACCTTTTTATTTTTAATTTTTTTAAATTATGTTGTTAATGTTTTTGTTGTTAGGTGCCACTGAGTCATCTCCGACTCATAGTGACCCTATGCACAGCAGAACGAACAACTGTTCAGTCCTGTGCCAGCCTCACAATCCTGCCTATACCTGAGCCCATCATTAAAGCCACTGTCTACCCATCTTGTTGAGGGAGTTACCCTTCTTTGTTGACCCTCCACTTTACCATGTATGAAATCCTTCTCCAAGGAATGGTTCCTTCTGACAACACGAGCAAAGTAGGTTAGATGAAGTCTGGCCATTCTCGCTTCCAAGGAACATTCTGGCTGCACTACCTCTAGGACATATTTTAGTCCTTTTAGAAGACCACAGTACTCTTAGCATTCTTCCCCAACACCACAACTCAAAAGCATCAACTCTTCCTTGGTCTTCCTTATTCATTGTCCAGCTCTCACATGAATAAGAGATGATTGCAAATACCATGGTTTGAGTTAGGTGCACCTTATTTTTCAAGGACACATCTTTGCTCTTAATCACTTGAAAAAGGTCCTTTGCAGCAGATTGGCCCAATGCAATATGTCATCTGATGTCTTGACTGCTGCCTCCATTGGTGCTGATTGTAGAGTCAAGTAATATAAAATCCTTGACAACATCAACCTTTTCTCCATATATTTGAATCTGTTTATTGGACCAGTTGTGAGCATTTTTTTTTTTTTTATATTGAAGTGTAATACATATTGCTGGCTGCAGTCTTTAATTTTCATCAATAAGTGATTCAAGTCTTCCTCATTCTCAGCAAGGAAAGTGGTGTTATCTGCATATCTCACATTGTTAGTGAGTCTTCCTCCAATCCCGATGCTATGTTCCTCTTCATACAATCCATCTTCTCAGATTATTTGCTCAGCATACAATTTGAATAAGTATGGTGAAAGGATACAACCTTGACACGCTCCCTTCTTGATTTTGAAACATGCAATAGCCCCTTGTTCTTTTTGAATGACAGCCTCCAGATCTTTGTACAGATTCCTCAAAAGTACAATCAAGTGTTCTGGAATTCCCATTCTTCTCAATGTACCCACAATTTGTTATGATCCACAAAGTGAATGCTTTTGTGTAGTCAATGAAACATAAATAAACAACTCTCTGGTATTCTTTGCTTTCAGCTAAGATCCACCTGACATAAACAGTGATATCCCTCATTCCACAAACTCTTCTGAATCCAGCTTGCATTTGTGGAAGTTTTCTGTCAATATACTGCTGTAACCATTTTTGATTTATCTTCAGTAAGGTTTTATTTGCATGTGATATTAATGATATTGTTCTATAACTTTGAGATTCTGTGGGATCACCTTTCTTTGGAATGGGGACAAATATGGATCTCTTCCAGTCAGTTGACCAGGTAGCTGTCTTCCAAGTCTCTTGGCATAGATGAGTGAGTGCCTCCAATGGGGCATCCATTTGTTGAAACATCTTCATGGGTATTCCATCAATTCCTGGAGGCTTGTTCTTTGCCAATTCCTTCAGTGCAGCTATGACTTCTTCTTTCAATACTATTAGTTCTTGATCATATGCCACCTCCTGAGATGGATAAACATTGACCAATTTGTTTTGGTACAGTAACTCTATGTAGTCCTTCCATCTTCTTTTGATGCTTCCTGCATCATTCAATATTTTGCCTATAGAATCTTTCAATATTGCAACTTGAGGCTTACATTTTTTTTTTCCTCAGTTCTTTAAGCTTGAGAAATGCTGAGTCTGTTCTTCCCTTTTGGTTATCTAACTCCAGGTCTTTGCACATTTCATTCTAGTAATTGGCTTTGTCTGCTCAAGCTGCTCTTTGAAATTTTCTCTTCAGCTCTTTATCTCTTCATTTTTTCCATTTGCTTTAGCTACTCTCTGCTCAAGGGCAAGTTTCAGAGTCTTTTTTAAATCCATTTTGTTTTTTTCTTCCTTTCTGGTCTTTTTAGTGACCTCCTGTTTTCTTCATGGTTGATGTTCTTGATGTCATCCCACAATTCCCCTGGTTTTTGATCATTGGTGTTTAATGCATCAAATCTATTTTTTGAATGGTCTTTAAATTCAGGAGGAATATTTTCAAAGTCATATTTTGGCTCTTGTGGACTTGTTTTAATTGTCTTCAACTTCAACTTGAATGTGCATATGAGCAGTTGATGATCTGATCCACAATCAAATCTGAGCCTTGTTTTAGCTGAAGATATTGAACTTCTCCATTGCCTCTTGTCACAGATGTAGTCAATTTGATTCCTGTGTATTCCATCTGGTAAAATCCACATGTATTGTCATTGCTTACTGTGATAGTTGAAGATGTGTCAACTTGGCTGGACTCCAGTTGTGAGTGGTGGTTCCCATGATGGATCACATGACTGAGTTCTGAGCGGCCGGTCTGCCCAAGGGGAGTTTCCCCAGGGGTGTGGCCTATCTGCAATGCTATCCCAAGGACAAGCTGGAAGAACGGCATTCCGGACTATAT
>NW_006922366.1:238724-243252 GCF_000298275.1 Orycteropus afer afer
GCTTGTGAGCCATTTACCTAAGATAAATCTCTCTCTATATATATAAATATATATATATACACTTTGCTGGTTTTTTGTGTTTCTCTAGAGAACCCAATCCAACACACTTACATTGTTGAAAAAAAGGTATTTGCAATGATTATGTCGTTGGTCTTGCAATATTCTATCATGTGATCTCCAGCATTATTTCTATCCCCAAGGCCATATTTTCCAAGTACCAGTAACTCTTCTTTGTTTCCAACTTTTGCATTCCAGTCACCAGTGATAATCAACCCATCTTGTTTGCATGTTTGATCAATTTTGGACTGAAGAAGTAGGTAGAAATCATCAATATCTTAATCTTTGGCTTTGGTTGTTGGTGTGTAAATTTGGATAATAATGGTCTTACCCTGTCTTCCTTGTAGGTGTATGGATATTATCCTATCACTGACAGTGTTGTACTTCAGGACATATTTTGAAATAGTCTTTGTGACAATGAATGCCACACCATTCCTCTTCAATCTGTCATTCCCAGCATAGTAGATCATGTGATTTTCTGATTCAAAATGGCCAAAACTAGTCCATTTCAGCTCACTAATGCCTAGGATATTGATCTTTATGCATTCTATTTCATTTTGGACAACTTCCAATTTTCCTAGATTCATGGTACATACATTCCATGTTCAATTATTAATGGATGTTTGTATCTGTTTCGGCTCATTTGGAATTGTGCCACATCAACAAAAGGTAGTCCCGAAAGTTTTACTCTATCCATATCATTCAGGTTGTCTCTACTCTGAGGAGTCAGCTCTTCACCAGGTAAATTTTGAGTGCCTTCTTATCTTATGGTCTCATTTTCCATCACTATATTGGACTATGTTTCAGGGCTGTGTATAAATTTTTCCAGTAATATATCAGACAGTGTTTCACTGCTATTCATGATGTTTTCACTGGCCAATTCTTTGAGAAGTGGATGGCCTCTTCCTTCTTCCAAGTCTGTCTAAGCCTGGAAGCTCCACTGAAACCTCTCCCCCTTGAGTAAACCTGCTGTCATTTTCCAACACAGTGGCATATCTTCCAGCCTCACAGCAACACATAAGCCACCACAGAATGAAAAACTGACAAGCATGTTTGTCTTCCTTAGTTGTTCCTAACCCCTCTGCACCTGCCTACCTCAGGCCCCTGGCTTAATATAGAGCTACATCCAAGCAAAAAGCAGCCTGTAAGCCCTGTCTAGCTCAGGCTCTTGCCTTAATGTAGAGCCACACTCAAGTGAAAATGTTTAATTATACTGATCTATTACCCATTAATTAACTGTGAGTTTCTTTCTCATTTAACACAATTAATCGTCATCAGATTCATTATTTCTAAACCAAAAATAAAACATAGCTTAGATTTTGAAAACTAATATATGTATCAGGTTATTTGAAAAATAATTTATATATCAAAAATACTGCCATGACAAAGGCATAAAGTCCTTCAACTCCATGAAAATGATATTTCATTTTAATTGCATAGGGTAGCTCTAAGCACTTATGTAATATCTGAAGAAAACACAGTGAGTCAGGTAAATTTTGGGGAAAAAAATTAAAGATGGAAAAAAATAGAGACAAATACAGTGAAGAGTGTCAGATTTCAATTTGTTTCATCAAAGCTAACAGTAAGTAGCTTACACTTAAAAAAAAATTCTCGTCAGTGGGACAAGTATAAGAACTTCACTTTAAGAAAAATAACTAAAAAACTTTCTGTGTAAATTTGATTTCATCATGTAATTGCTGCAAAAGAAAATAGTTTACAGCCATGAATTTGTTTACTATTTCTCCTAAATTAAATGCAAGGTGAATTTATAAGCATAGTTTAGAAGTGAAATTTTATTCTGCTATATAATGGCTAAGGAAATTTGGTGCAACAGTGGTTAAAGCATTCAGGTACTAAGCAAAATAGCAGTGGTTTGAACCCCCTAACCATTGTGCCTGAGAAAGATGAGACATGTGAGAAATATGAGACAGTCTGCTTCCCTAATGGTTTTGAGCCTTAGAAACCCTATAAACAGTTTTAATCGGACCTGTAACCATTATGAATCAAAATTGATTTCAATAGCACGTGGTTTTCTATTTTTGGCATATAATGGCTGATCTGTATGACTTTGATTTAAAGTAATAATAAAATATTTTTAAAAGATTCAATCTTCTTTCAAAAAAAAATTTAAAAATATGTGCCTAGTGACATCTTACAAATGAAGAGTAGTAGTATTTCAATAATTTCAAAAATTTTATGAACTAAAGCTCTAATAAGTTTCTTCATTGAAGGTATTATATTACAATGGAAAGTATTATGTATACATTTTCATATTAAAATACCTTTGTTCTGCTTGTTAGTGTAATTTTTAAATTGAAAACATATTTTTTTAAAAATTAGAATTTATGCGTTTCATACAAAGAGCAATATCAGAAAGAATGCCTTTTAAAATTTGACCTTGTGCATATGGTGATATAGGAAATATTAAAAAAAGAAAATGGATGGAATATACAGAGTCACTATGCCAAACAGAATTGACAGATGATCATCCATTTCAGGAAGGGGCATGTGATCAAGAACCAATGGTATTGAAGGAAGAAGTCAAAGCTGCACAGAAGGAACTGGTAAAAAACAAGGCTCCATGAATTGACAGAATACCCATTAAGATGTTTCAACAAATGGATGCTGTGCAGGAAGCACTAACTCATCTATACCAAGAGATTTGGAAGACAGCTACCTGGCCAACTGACTGGAAGAGATCCATATTTGTACCCATTCCAAAGAAAGGTGATCCCACACAATGTGGAAATTATCAAACAATATCATTAATATCACATGCAAGTAAAATCTTACTGAAGATAATTCAAAAAAGATTGCAGCATTATATTGACTATTGACTGAACTTTCAGGAATGCAAATCAGATTCAGAAGGGGATGTGGTGCAAGGGATATCATAGCTAATGTCAGATGGATTTTGGCTCAAAGAATACCAGAAATATGTTTACTTGTGTTTTATCGACTATGCAAAAGCATTCAATTCTGTGGATCATAACAAATTGTGGATAACATTGAGAAGAATAGTAATTCTAGAACACTTAATTGTATTCATGAGGAACCTGTAAATAGACAAGAAGGCTGTCACTTGGACAGAACAAGGGGATACTGCATGGTTTAAAATCAGGAAGGGAGTGTGTCAGGGTTGTATCTTTCACCATACTTATTCAATCTGTATGCTAAGCAAATAATCTGAGAAGCTGGACTACATGAAGAAGAATGTGGCATCAGAATTGGGAGAAGACTCATTGACAACTTGCGATACACTGACAACACAACTTTGCTTGCTGAAACAGGATGACTTGGAGCACTTACTGATAAAAATTAAAGACTGCAGTCTGCAGTATGGATTACACCTCAACATAAAGAAAACAAAAATACTCACAACTGGTCCAATAAGCAGCATCATGATAAATGGAGAAAAGATTGAAATTGTCAAAGACAATTGTCACAGACAATTGTAGAATCATTGCCTGATTCTACAATCAACATCAATGGAAGCAGCAGTCAAGTCACCAGAGGGTGTACTGAATTGGGCAAATCTGTTGCAAAAGACCTCATTCAAGTGCTAAAGAGGAACCATGTCTCCTTGAAGACTAAGATGTGCCTGACCCAAGCCATGCTATTTCAATCACCTCATATGCATGTGAGAGCTGGATAATGAATAAGGGAGATCAAAGAAGAGTTGATGCTTTTGAGTTGTGGTGTTGGTGAAGAATGCTGAAGGTACCATGGACTACTAAAAGAACCAACAAATCCGTACTCGATGAAATGCAGCCGGAATGCTCCTTGAAAGTGATAATGGCCAGACTTGGTGTCATCTATTTTGGTCATGTTGTCAGAAGGGACAATTCTCTAGAGAAGGATTCATGCTTGGTAAAGTGGAGAGTCATTGAAAAAGGGGTAGGCTCTCAACAAGGTGGATTGACAGAATGGCTGCAGCAATGAGCTCTGGTCTAGTAGGGTTTGGATCTGCTGCACATAGGGTCTCTATGAGTTGGAAATGACTCAACAGCACCTAACTACAACAGCAACATGTGTATGATGGTGTAGACATTAAAGCATTTGACTACTAACCAGAAGGTCAGCAGTTCAAACCCACCAGCCACTCCTTGGAAGGAAGATTGGGCAATCTACTTCCATAGAGATACTGCCTCAGAAACCCGAGGAGAGGTCTGTATGAGTCAGATCTGACTTGAAAGCAGTGAATTTGGTTTGTTTTTTTAATTTTATTTACTTTAATGGGTTTACTAAAATGTGATTAAATGATTTTGATTTCTTCTTAAAATATTGAGATTTATTTATAATATTTTCTCATTTCTATTCTCCATTTGAGAAAATGTTAGCAATAAATCTCAGAGAGTTGCGGCAAGATGGTGGACGAGGCAGAAGGACTGCACAGACCCTCTTCAACAAAGAAAAGGGAAACCAATTAACACAGACACAGAAGATAATCTTGGACCCCTGATCCTTGAAG
>NW_006922366.1:243521-244919 GCF_000298275.1 Orycteropus afer afer
AGGACTGTGCACGGTGGCTGGGGAACAAACGGAGAAGGTGAAGAGAAAGGTGGGCTGAGCTGTGTACTTTTGCCGGTCTGGAGGATGTAGCCATTTTGTAGGTTTAAAAAGAGGCTGGACTATTTTTGATATTCAAAGAGACAGTGTTCTTGCAGATTACTGGGGCTTAAGAACACATTCTGCTTTCGAGCAACCCCAAGGATACTCAGGACCTGAAAGACAGAAAAGGTATGACATTCTTCTTGTTACTACACCCTACATCCACTTGATGAACAAAGGTGTGGCCATCCCCACTCCCACCTACCTTCTGGGCCCACAGGAACTCCATCACAGTCTGTGTGCTCAGACAGAGCCTGGGTACCCTACCCAGTCCTCCAGCAATTTTTTTTCTTTTTTGCTTTCTTTTTCCTGGTGATTAGTTTGCTTGTAATTGTCCATTTCAAACCAAATAATTTTATTAATACTTTTGTCATTTTTATTATTATTCTCAGTCTTCCCCTACCAGGTCCTAGTTTTCAGCATTTTTTTCCTTTCCCAGTGCGTGGTTTAAATTCTGCCCCCCCCCCAATTTAAGTTTTGGATATTTTTTCATTTCCCCCCCTTTTTTTTCTTGTGACTAATGCCATTCCTTGTTTTTCTTTTTGCATTCTTCCTGTGTTTATGTTCATTTATTATTCTCCTTCTCTACTTTTTTTTTTTTTCTTCTTAGTGCTCTATCCCCAGATATTGCAGGTTCACTTGTTTTTTCCTCTTTTTTTCCCTTTCCAGTTTTTTTGGTTATTGTTCCTGTGTGATTACATGGGGTGTTTTTCATCCATGGCCTTTTAGTTTTTAGATGGTTATTCAGTTGTAATTTGTGTCTAACTGAGCAGGAGACAAGAGTCCTCATGAGACACAACTACACCCACACCTACTGTGACTTTACTTACTGAGCGAGAGTAACTTCCTCCTTCTCCACCAACAGGCCAATGATAAAAAACCACCAAGAAGAGCTGAACCACCCTTGGCTGCTCTTCGCAAACAGTTAACAGAGATCTAAATACAATGATATCACGATGCCTCAGAAACAAGAGACCATCAGAATCCACACAAAGAAGCAGGATAAAGTGGTAGAAACAAGGGAGCAGGATACAGATCGAGAACACATCCCCAAGGAAGAAGCAGCATTGGAACTCTGTGACAAGAAATTCAAAAGAATTATCATTAGGTATCTTCAAGGGATTGAGAAAGAGACCAAAGAAAACACAGATAAAACCTTACAAGAATTTTGGAAGAAAATACAAGAACAAAATGAAAAATTAGAAATTATTCTAAATCTACAAATAGAAATCCAAAAGATTAATACTACATTGTCAGAAATAGATAACACATTAGAAGGGCAAAGGAGAAGAAATGATG
>NW_006922366.1:245588-247020 GCF_000298275.1 Orycteropus afer afer
AGGAAGTGGGAGGGGAGCTGTTGCATTGTGGTAAACTGTGGTCAATGACATGAGACAAAGTATATGTGAACTGCTGTATGGAAAGTGAGCTTGCTTTGTAAATCTTCACCCAAATCACAATAAATAAAATAAATAAATTAATAATAATAATAAATAAATGAATAAATATCAATATTCTAAGTATGGTGATTTTATTTAGTTCATAATGTAACCATATACACTCTCCCTCTTTCAACACTATGTTCATATTAGGATGAGAACTTAGACCATTTAATTTATTCTTGAGGCACTGGCATCTGCTAGGCACACTGTATCATTAAAGCATTTGCCAAGGCTACATACTTTCCATAACATGGCATTTTAAATATCAGATTATAAAAGACATTTTTTCTATCCACTTTATTTTTGTTGTAAATTAATATATTTAATTAGAGCTAAGCTATTCATCCTTCACCCTTCCCGTCCCACTGTCTCCCGATTCAATCTAAAGCTCTCAGATTCTAGCTAAATAAATAAGGTACATATAGATAAATTCAGGAAGGAAACATCTATTTACAAATGAAGAATTGTTCCTGCCCTAAAAAAAAAAAAATTATTCACTTGAATTCTTAACTTTGCTTCAGCTCCTCTATACTGAAAGCAATTGTATATCAGACATTATGTCTCTAAGCATTGCTCCTAAAACTGATATCCCTTTTCTTGACCACACAATATGTCTACATATATCACAAAGCAATTAGTGATACTAAAATGACTTATAACATCATCTCATGAATACATATTTTGATCATTGGAAAGAATTTTTCTGACCTCTCTTCCATGTGCCCTAAGAAATTATTGAAAGGGTATATATCATGACTTTGTTCTCTTCAATTCCTACTGTAAATAGTACCATCTAACCTTGATGGAAGAAACATGAAGACTCTACAGCCATATATGCATGATCAGAAAAACCTTAATTTAACATATGTGTGCCAGCACTGGGAATTCCATAATCTCCCCATCCCTGAAGTTATGCTATTATGTGATGGTGAAATGCTACATATATCAGTTAATATTGCATTATATGCTTAAATTGCAATGAGGTAATCAGAAGAAATTATAACTTTTTTTCACAGGCATTGATATGGGAACAAAAACAAAAACCAAATACTGCTGTCAAGGGAATTGCTTGCCTGCTATTGGGCGTTGATTGAGACTGCTTCAATGACAGAAGGGCATAAAATTATTATGAGACCTGAAATACCCATTATGTCTTGGATGATGTCAGAGAGACACTCTAATAAGGAAGGTGGTGCCCAAAATAGTTCCATAATAAAATGGAAATGGTTTATTCAAGAACAAGCAACTGGAGGGATGCAAGGAGGCACCCATCGTATCCATGAGCAGGTAGCCTCCTTTCCTATAGGTCCTACGCTGGAACCACCTGAGG
>NW_006922366.1:247640-250310 GCF_000298275.1 Orycteropus afer afer
GACTGCTCTGTCTGTCAGCAGGAAAGACAGAGGTTACAGATGGCTATGGGGCAGATTCTCTGGGGGGAAGGTCCTGCACACAGCTGGCAAGTCAATTACATAGGACCAATGACACCAGTGGTTCCAGGTGGCTATAAATGGGTCCTCACAGGAATAGATAATTACTCTCGACTGGGCTTTGCTTATCCTGTGACAGATGCAAATGCAAAAAACATCATTAAAGGATTGGAACAAGAGATATTGTACCAATTTGGGCCACCAAGTTATATTTCCTCAGACCAAGAAACACACTTTACATTCCATAGGGTGCAGCAACGGGCCAAAAAAATCATATTAAATGGGCATACCATGTTGCATACCATCCTCAAAGTAATGGTTTGATAGAGAACTGGAATGGGCAATTGAAACATTTGTTGTCTAAAACTGGGGAAGGTAAAGGCCTAAAGGGCTGGCTCACCTGCCTTCATGAATGTGTGCTCACACTCAACATGAAGGGGGCGAAGGGAGGATCACCACTGAACAGATTCCTACACTTTTCTGAGGGATCTAGGGAAGTAGGGATGGGGGAGAATGCTGGTGCCACTGTACAGTTTTTCCCCACATCACCTAATGTTGCTTTCTTCCTGCCAGAATCTGTGGTCCTTGGACCTGGGATGCAGCTGCGGGTGCCGGAGGCTGGGGTGATCCCTAAGCAAGAAACTGTGTCTATGTCTCTGAATCTCTATGCCAGAATTCCCAAGGGCCTTATGGGATGGACTGTACCTTCTCCCCATCTGGCCAATCTAGGGCTGACAGTGAATACTACCATCCTGCCCAGTGGTCAAGATAGTCCACTGGTTTTGTACCTGTGTTACCATACCCAGCATGAATGGGAATGGACTGAGGGGGAAGCACTTGCTAGACTGATCTTGCTACCAGCAATATGGATAGGCACAATAGCTGAATTTGATGTCCCCTCCCAAGGTGAGAAAGTCTAGGTAAAAATAAATGACGAATGAAAGGAAGGAGAAATAATAGCTGAAAGTAAAGGAATGAATAAATGGGTTACACAGTGGGGGAAATCCACCATTTTGCTGATACATAAAGATAAACTAAGAACAAGGAAATAATATCATCTCAGTTAAATATTATCAGATACTATAAGGATGATAATGAGAAAAAACTTTTGGATCAGATAGACAAATACAGCAGACTTGAATGACTGGTATCTGAATAATCTCATACTTAGGACTATTTGCCTTGCTGAAAGACTAATTGTTAAGGAACTTGGGACCAGTAATATGATTGGGAGGGGCAAAGTAATCTTTCAACTATGAAAGGGCTAATGGCTAGAAGAGCCAGGGGGTGCAATGCAGTGAATTGCTTGATATGGCCCTTCTAGCCATTGTCCTCCATTCTGTGATATTTTGTAAATCCCATTATCCATGCCTGTTTGGGGTGTGGTTGTAGTTACGGTCACGTATCAACTTGGCTTGGCAGCTGGTAGTAGTTATTCCCTATAATGACTGGCAATCACCTCTGTGATGGGATTTAGGTTATTTCTATTGGGACAACACAGGTGGAATGTATCATGAATCCTGCCTTGCTGGAGGGAATAATTCAAATCCCCACCCTTAGCGTTCCTGAGGGTATACCTATGAATCTCCTGGGAAGATTTGCCCTCCTCTTACTCCAGTTTGGTGTCTTGGACCATCCTCACCTCACCCCTGGATTTGGGACAGGAGCCATCATCTGATCTGCTGATCGAGGTTCATCAAACCCTGAGAGTTGGGAGGATCCTCCAGATCTACTCATGGACCTGGGACTCATGAGCCTTCCAGCCTCCACCACTACTATGTGAGATGAACCTTTGGGTGTCTGTGAGTTCTGTGAGGCATTACAGTGAAATACAGAACCCTAAGACTAGGGAAATTACTAGGAGGAGGAGGAATTAATGTCTGAAATGATGGAGTGGTACGGTAGTTTGGACATTTGGGACATCTTTAACCTCCGCCTCATGTGGGCCAGCCTCATGCTGATCTTTCTAAGAGAAATTGTTCAAGCAGTTGGTGTCAGAAGTGGTGGGATTCATTGCAGTGGCTCCAGACTCATAGAATTGTGAGACTTTGTAAAAGAAAGAAGGAAGAGGCCTGAGAAGTGAAACTTTGGATTCTTAGATGGTTACTTTGTTTGGTGTTACCTTTTGAAGTAGCTAATTGATCCAGAGGCTAGGGCTTTTGCTTACACCCAGCCAAAGGCCCAAGGCCATATGCATATAATGGGATGGTAATGAAGGTGAAGAGATGAACCTGGGATGTCTTTAAAAGGATTATGTGTTTTGGATTATGTGTTTATCTGAATGTACTATGGCTATTGAATGTTCTGTTATCTGCTTGTAAATTAGAAAAGCTTATGAGGTATGTGGATAAAAGAGAGTGTGTAAGTCCGCCTTCAGCGAATACTTGATTGGATAAGTTAAAAGGGAAAATAGAATTTGCCCAGAAGAAACACAGGTTTTTTGTTTCAAACCCTGTGTGTAGAGTATAAGAGGCTTAGGTAGAAAACATGAACCCCGGGAGTTCCTGCAAGATGGCGGACTAGGCAGAAGGACTGCACAGACCCTCTTCAACAAAGAAAAGGGAAACCAATTAACACAGACACAGAAGATAATCTTGGACCCCTGAGCCTTGA
>NW_006922366.1:265671-298691 GCF_000298275.1 Orycteropus afer afer
AAAGAGGAACAAATTGAAGATTCTTACCAGTTTCTGCAGTCTGAAATTGACCAAACATGCAATCAAGATATATTAATTATTGGTGATTGTAATGGGAAAATTGAATAAAAAGAAAAATTATTGGTAGATGAACAATACTCTTAGTAATATAAATGGTGTTGGAGATTGCATGATATAATTTTGAAAGACCAATGATTTATTCATTTTAAATACTGTTTCTCAAACATATAAACATTGCCTATGCAAGTGGACCTCACCAGATGTAATAAAAAAGAATCAAGTCAACAATATCTGTGAAAAGAGGTGATAGAGAAGGTCAGTGTCATTACTCAAAACAAGGCCTGGAGCTGAATCTGAAATAAGACATCAATTATTCATATGTGAGTTCAAGTTGAAGATAAAGAAAATTAAAACAAGTTCACAAGAATCAAAATACAGATTGTTTTTGACTTCCAGTAAGATGGAGGAATAGGCAGACAAGTGACACAGACCCTCTTCAACAAAGAAAAGAAAAACCAGTCGACAAAGATACAAAAGATAATCCTGAAACACTAAGCTTTGAAAGGAACTCTACAGAAGTGGATTAGGCACCAACTAGTGGAAAAACCTGAATGAAAACAGTGAGTACAGAGACAGTCAGAACTGCAGACTGTCAGCTACTCTGACAAGACCAGCAGCCTGAATATTTCCAAGTGGTGTTGGGACCTGAGAATTGACATAAAGATCAGTCCTGGTCACCAAGGGCTTCAGGGACAACTATTCTGGTGGCCTAACAGTAGAAAGGGAAACAGCAAGGAGAGAGATGACCTGACCTGTAGACTTTCTGCTGTATGGAGGGTGCAGCCATTTTGACTGTTTACACAAGGTAGCCATTTTGGATATTTAAAGCGACCAACGTGCAGCCATTTTGAATGTTTAAAAAGGGCAGCCATTTTGGATATTTAAAGTGACTGAAGGCACAGCCATTTTGAATATTTACAAATGGTGGCCATTTGGGATAATTAAATTGACCAATGGCACAGCCATTTTGAATGTTTACAAATGGCAACCATTTTGGATTTTAAAGTGATAGCATTCTCATTTGGATTCCAGAGACCTAAGAACAGGCTCTGTTTGCCAGGGTTGGTAAGGACATATGAGAGCCTGACAAAGGAAAGGAGACAGGTGGTGAGTGTATAAGTGCTGCCAACTAGTGAATAGAGGAGCACAGCACAGTACCCTGTCTGTATAGATAACATACAAACAAAACAAGAAAACAAAAATTGTGGACAAGTCACTCCAACATATAATCACCAATTAAATATAAACACAAAAATGTCACAATGCCTCAGAGATAACAAAACATCACAGTCCACACAAAGGAACAAGATAAAGCAGGAGAAACAAGGGACCAGGATACAGACCCAAAACACATCCCTGAGGAAGACACAACATTGGAATTCCCTGATAAAGAATTCAAAAGAATTATATTTAGGTATCTTCAAAGGATTAAGAGACAGACCAAGGAAAACACAGACAAAACTCTACAAGAATTTGGGAAGAAAATACAAAAACAAAATGACAAAATAAATGAAAAATTAGGAATGATTCTAAATCTACAGATAGAAATCCAGAAGATTAATACTAAATTGTCAAAAATAGATAACACATTGAAGGGGCAAAGGAGTAGAATTGATGTAATGGAAGACAGAATTAATGAGATTGAAGATGAATACCTGAATACTTCTTTGGAAAGGGATCAATAAGAAAAATGATCAAAACAAAATGAAGAAAGCCTAAGGTTCATATGCGATACCATCATAAGGATTAACCTACATGTCATTCGAATTCCAGAACAAGAAGAGAAAAATGAAACCACTGAGAAAATTGTCCAAGATTTGTGGAAGGAGAAATTCCCTGATGTGATGAAAGATGAGAATATATCCATTCAGGAAGTCCAAACAGGATAGACCCCAAAAGAAAAACACCAAAACACATCATCATAAAACTCACCAAAACCAAAGACAGAGAAAGAATCATGAGAGCAGCATGGGAGAAACAAAAAAAATTACCTAAAAGGGACAACCAACAAGACTAAGCTCAGATTCCCTGACAGAAATCATGCAGGCAAGAAGACAGTGGAATGGTATATATAAAACACTGAAAGAGAAAAATTTCCAACAAAGAATAATATACCCAGCAAAATTGTCCTTCAAATATGATGGTTTAATTAGGACATTTCCAGATAAGCAGAAATTAAGGAAATTTGTTAAAAGCAGACCAACCTTACAAAACATGCTAAAGGGAGCCCTTTGGACACAGAAGCAACAACAGCCAACAACAATTGACCATTAACACACACAATGATACAACCCAGAATCCAATCCAGCTATGGAAGTATCCAAAGTAAATAAGCCTACAAGATTGTAAATGGTGAACCAGAGACACCAACTGACAAATGGGGACAATACAAACCAAAAAGAGGGAAAAATAATCTGTGTCATTACAGAACTTCTAGGTGGTAGGGAAGTCAAGACAACTACAAGATAGAATGGACTGTTCTAAACTTGGGAAGAAAACTATAAATCACAGGGGAACCTCAAAGAAAAATGATAAATCTTCACGTCAAAATAAAAAAGAGGACCAGCATAAATATTCAGCAAATACTAAAACAATAGCAATGAAGGAGGTGATAACATGATTCATTAAAAAAATGAGCTCAGCATAGAAAATTGTATGGAACAAAGAGATCAACACAAGGAAAAAGTACATGACAAAAATGACAGCAACAAATTCATATTTTCTGATAATTACACATCTGGCAAGGGACTTATCTCTAAGATTGATAGAAAATTCCAATACCTCAACACCAAAGGAATTAACAATCCAATTGAAAAATGGGCAGAAGACATGAATAGATACTTCACCAAAGAGGATAATCAGGTCATCAGCAAATACATGGAAAGATGCTCATAATCATTGACCATCAGAGAGATGTAAATCAAAACAATGAGATATACTGTCTCACCCCAGAACTGATAACAAGATTCAATAAGATAGAAAATAACAAATGCTGGTGGGGACGTGGAGAGATTGGGACTCTCATACACTGCTTGTATGACTGTGAAGTGACACAACTATTGTGAAAAGCAATATGGCAATTCCTTAGAAAGTTGGAATCAGAGAAACCAATTGACCTAGCAATCCCCATTACTAGGTATATATCCTAGAGAGGTGAGAGGCAGGATAAGAACAGATACATGTATGCTCATGTTCATCACAGCACTATTTACAATAGCAAAAAGATAGAAAAAACCTATGTGCCCATCAGCGGAAGAGTTGATGACCAAACTATGGTACATACACATACTGGAATGCTATGCAGCACTAAAGAATAATGTAGAGTCTGCAAAACACCACATAATATGGATGAACTTGGAGAACATTATGCTGAGTAAAATAAGTCAGTCTCAGATGGACAAATACGGTATTAGTTTGTTGTTGTGGAGAGTCAAGGAAAGGTTTATATATGGAGGGAAACTTTCTTTGTTTGTTGCCAGGGGCAGAAGGGGAGGGGAAGGAACACTGCAAAAAAAAAAAAAAAAAAATTAATTGACCTATGTCACTTTAGTTTTGTGTATTTCACTGCACATAAATTATATTTCAATAAAATGCACTAAAAAAAATCAAAATATGACCTTAATTATATCGCACTTGGATTTAGAAGCCATTTGAAGTATACACTGAACACACTGAACACACTGAACACCAATGACTCAAGGTCAGATTAGCTGTAGGATGACATCACAAGCATCATGATTGAAGAAAGCAAAAGATAATTTAAAAGACAGGAAAGGAGGAAAAGGCCAATAATAGACATCAAAAGAGAATACGAAAATTGCTCTTGAAAAGAAAGTAGCTAAAGTAAATGGAATAAATGATGAAATAAAAGAGCTGAACAGAATATTTCAAAAGGAGGCTTGAGAAGACAAAGTATTGTTATGAAATATACAAAGACCTGGAATTAGAATAACAAAAGGGAAGAAATGCTTGGCATTTCTCATGCAGATGACACAACCTTGCTTGCTGAAAGTGAAGATATTTGAAACACTTAGTGATGAAGATAAAGGACTATGGTCTTCAGTATGGATTACATTTCAACATAAAGAAAATAAAATCCTCACAACTGGACCAATAACCAACGTCATGATAAATGGAGAAAAGAGTGAAATTGTCAAAGATTTCTTTTCACTTGCATCCATGATGAACACCAGTACAAGCAGCAGTCAAGAATTAGAAGTCATATTGCATTGGCAAATTTGCTGCAAAAGACCTCATTAAAGCATTAAATAGCAAATATGTCCGTCTGAAGACTAAGGTTTGCCTTACCCAAACCATGGTATTTTTAATCACCTCATATACATGTGAAAGTTGGACAATGAATAAAGAAGGTTGAAGAAGAATTGATGTCTTTGAATTGTGGTGATGGTGAAGAATGCTGAAAATACCATTAGCTGTCAGAAAAATGATCAAATCTTTGCTGGAAGAAGTGCACCAGAATGCTCTTCAGAAGTGCAAATTTCCAGACTTATTTTCACCTACTTTGGTCATGTTGGCAGAAGGACCATTTCTTGGAGAAGGATATCATGTTTGGTGAAGTATAAAGTCAGTGAAAAATGAGAAGATGCTCAATGAGATGGAATGACATAGTAACTACAATTATGGTCTTAAGCGTTGCAAGTATCGTGAGGGTGATGCAGGATCTGGTAATGGTTTATTCTGTTGTACAAAGGATCACTATAATTCGAAGTCAAATCAAAGCACCTAACAAGAAAATATGTTTCTTTGTTGTCACTTATCTGGGACTGTTTTTGTTTTTTAATTGCAAAATTCTTTTTCCTAAAATGATTAAATCCTATTATTACTAAAATACTATGAAATGGATATACTCACACATACATATATGCATGTACACAAATGACAGATTGATTTCCTAGGAAAAAAAAATTATCAAAAATATTCTATGATATTATTGTCTTGTTCTATTTCTTGGTGCTCTCTCATCTCATCTTCCACAATGAAATCTTGTATTGAGGTCTTTGAAAGTGCTACTCCATATCCAGGCATTAAAGCAGTATTTTCATCTGTTTTATTAAACTACTTCTTTATAACTTAACCCTAATTATTTTGTAAGAAATTGCCTTCTCCTGAAGCCTCTCCAAGTGCTATGATTCTCTTTTTACCTTATTACTCACATACCTCAGGATATCAAAGTGTGCTTGATGTCCTGCTTCCTTACTGTTGTTAATTTCTGGTCATAATTTACTTTATCAATTTTTTTTTTAAAGATCATCAATGTCTTTATCCTTACCTATATCAATTTCTCTGTCATTCCTTATTATTTTATTAAATACTTAGAAGTCTAATTTTCTGTCTTTCTTCACTCCAATTTTAACCATCTCTGTAGAAAATCTTCAAATCTATGTGGATGACCAATATAATAATATGAAAAATAAATTCCTAAAATTCTGTCCATGTGGTATTTTATATAATATCATCACCTAGTATCTGGTGGGTATGTCATTTACTATCAAAACCATAATTTTTATGAAGGTGAAAATGAAAACTATTAATTATTATTCAAGAAAACAAGGATAAATGAGAACTCTTTTGATCACCCTGGGATTTATAGTTACCCTCCATTAAGCCATCCATTTCCAAAAATGATTGATGCAACATTCTTCTATATGTAAATAATCACTTCTCAGTAATCATATATATCTATACAATGTCTGGAAAGTATTTGTCATTAATATAACAAATGAAGACAACTAAAAAATTTATAGACATTTAGAAGCTTGTTTGGATTATATCTAAAAAATCATAATTTTAAATTTAGTAAATAGATATTTCTAACAAGTTGATAGTGCATATAGGTCATCAAAAAAGTAAACTTCAATTATTCTATGACTAAATATTTCAATGAACAAGTAGAGGATAAAATATTCCATTCTAAATATTGCTGGTCAATAAAGCCAAGTCTGTTATTCTTGTGGACCTTGATTAGGATAATTGTGTCTTCATGTCTGATGTGTACCCTCTGGAACCAGTTGTGATAGATCTCAAATTCATGCTAAGCAAGTCTGTTCTTTTCCTCCAAAAAAATAGTTTGATTGAAGAGCTGGATAAGGCCTATGGATTTACTTATGTTTTTGTCACGTCACTAGAGAACTTCTGTTTTCATGTGAAGAAGAAGTGTAGGGAAAATATGCTTTTGAAAACAAGGATAAAGCCAAACCAAACAAAATAGAAATATTTTGTGTCTTATTTTTCAATCTAAAAGATTTAGATATGTAAAACATTTATAATACTTCTCACATAGCCATAATTTTATGATAAGAGTGAAGATTCTACAAAGGCTAGTGTGCTTTTTCATGTAAAAATAGCCTTTTTCATTTGTCTGTTTTTAGCAAAGCCTTAAAGAACCCAGAGAAATTTGTGTGGATTATCTTGGGTGTTGCTAGATAGAAGCGAGCTCATCATCAATATGTCGACAAAGTAAATAAGATGATAATTGATGGAAGAATGGCTTTATCTTCTTTAAAGTGTCCAACAACATAGAGAGTTGCATTTCCATGTTAAAGCTAAATACCAGAAAAGAAAATATCAAGACTAATTTTTCTGTTGGATCTGACACTTCCTACAAGCCTGATAAAAAGGCTGAGATCAACCAAGCCCTTTTGTTCTTTAGTGTACAGATCCTGAAAGAAACAAGAAATATGCTAATGTTGTGGTATGGATTCCCAGAATGATGGAAACAGTGAATGAACTTGGGTGCTGGCTAAAAGCCTGAAAGTTTGAATTCTCCTGAGAGATGCCTCAGAAGGCAATCTTAACAACCTGCTTCTGAAAAATCAGTAATTGAAAATCCTATGGAGAACAATTCTATTCTGATACACATGGGATAGCCATGAATCAGGGTCAACTTGATGGCAACTGGTGGTTGGTGATATGTAAAAGAAGATTGTGTGGAATAGACTTGTACTTTATTTGCACTGGAAGCCATTGATAGGGAACTAGGGCACTTATGGATGTAGTAGAAAAGCAACTTCAAATCAGCATTATGATGGATATAGTGCCATTTTCTGTATCAGACTGAATAAAACACCAAAACGAAACTCACTGTAGTGGAGTAAGATCCGACTCATAGTGATCCCTCTTTGTGTTACTGAGGTGTTATCACTACTGAAGTAGATCACTCAGCCTTCCTTTTAAGGAGTGGTTGGTGGGTTTGAACCACCAGCCTTCTGGTTAGCAGTCAAATGCCTTAGGACTACACCACCAGAGCCCACTCAAATTGAATAGAAGAAAAAAATGAATTATATGAGTTAGGGGTAGTGCCAGTCTATACTCTTAAAAGGTAATTTCTTTTTTTCTTGCTTCCTGATTCTGATGCATCATCCTTAATTCAAGACTCAGTAGTGTCGAGAGATGACATAAGAATCAGAATCTATTAAATGATAGCCAGTATTTAAGCACCTTACATTCAATGCATTTTGGATTTGGCGATACTTTTCAAGATTCCATTTGAACTTCCTAGTGTGTATAAACTATCTTGAGTTCTATGATATATCATATATATATATATTCTTCAATAAAACAATGAGTTATTTAAATTAGAATTCTCTTTTTTGAAGTAACTTACTCTGTTTAGTTTATGTTGTTGTTGTTATGTGCAGTCGAGTTGGACTGGATTCATAGCGACCCCTCCTTGGGTTTCCAAGGAATTATCACTACGGAAGTAGATTGCCCAACCTTACTTCCAGAAGTGACTGTTAGTTTACCTAGCATGGGAAAAAAAAAAAAAAAAAAAAAAAACCTTCCTGTGTGTGTGTAGAGTGGTAATATTAAAAATATATTAAATAAACAATGACATTGTACATTGGATAATAATTTGAAATTATCTTAAGACAACTTATTTATGTTCCTAACCTGTGATTTATTTATAAAAAGGATGAAAATAATTGACACTCAAAAGACTTAGAACCAGAAATAGCATATTTAATTAGAGAATGACTGTCCCCATTATCTGCATGACCCTGGCTAGTGATGGTTAGAATTTTTCCTGAGTAAATATTGTTAATGAGCTTTCATTTTTCTCTTTTAGTAATCAACTTTATTATTTCTGTCATACTGCTTTTCTGATTTTAATATTCAGTCATAAGGCTGTCATTATCATTGGTAATTTTATTTTATTCATTAAGAAAAGAAACCTGTTGTTTCAAATTAGAACACCAATGGGGACATTATTTGCATAGGCACAGTTAAGGAGTGTTTAGATTAATCAAAATTCTCTGATTAGGCGAATGCTTCCCATGTGTCAGTCTCTGGTAATTACTCAAAAGCCATCACATAATATGAAACTATAGCTGAAAATATTGTTGCCTATGCTTTTTCAGTGGCCTTTCTTCCTAAGAATATATGAATTATGCTTGCTGCTTTAGGATTCATGAACATTTCTGGATCGTTCTTGCCTACAAACAATTTGCACTTATGTATCTGCTATCTACTATCTGTTATCTGCTATCTATGTATCAATCATCTACTTTAAAGATGGAGGAATATGTGCATTCAAAACTAGGGAGGATTAACAATGTTATATCTTTATTGTAATTTTTATTTTTTAAAAAAATTTAAAAACATACAAAAGCCCTAGAAATCTTATTCAAGTTTATATGAGAGCAGAAAATTCTTTCTGTATCATGATATGATTATTTCCATTATATTCTGTTTCAAAGCCTAGGGAAAATAATTTCAGAAAGGAAAAATTAACATTACATATTACACATTTCCCAGTTTTTATAAAGTATAGAATTAGTGCACAATATGCATACTTCTAATTACAAACATAATTTGGATATGCCAGCATTTCTACATATAATTTACCACTAATATCTCTTATTCAATGAGAAAATAGAAGCTCTGAAGCAGAATCTTATTGTATTTTATCATCACATCATTTTATCGTAATTTTTTTGCAGTGATATAATATTCCTTTTCTATATTTATAAAAGTTCATATATCTCAAGTATTTTTGTATTCCTGTTTGACAGGACAACCTCTTCATCAAATTGTTTTTTGGTTCCGTAGTGATACCACCTTGGAAAACCAAGGAGGGGTCCGACTCAACAACACATAACAACAACAACAACATGTAATACACTTTGCAAAAACACATCATCTCAGCATTTATTCTTTTCACTGCTCTACATCACCAAAAGTCAATTTTCTGCAGAAAATTTCTAATAGCATGAAGACATGTGCTAGGATTTCCCATATAAAATTATACACAAATACATTAAACCTCTCACATTATGCGATAGTTAAGGATTTGTGTGAACTTGACTGGGCCTGGTTTTGAGTGGCTGGGCAGCTATATGTTTTTATTCCCAACGATGAAATTGGTAATCAACTCTGGTGGAATGCACTGTGAGCAGCTGCGTAGCTGTCTTAGTGATGTGATCTATTTCTAGTATACAAAGAATTTTGTGAAAAGTCTCTGAGCTTTTTGGCATGCTTGTACCCTGCATGTAGCCAAGTCTTCATTCAGTATGTTGCCTGCTGATCTTGGGACTGTGTCTGGAGTTGAACTAGTGGCCTTCCATGTTGTTTGGTAATCTTGAGATTGTGCCATTTTACCTGTTTGCCTTGGGTTTGTCGGCCTCAGCAACCAGCAGCCTTCTGACTGAAGAGATGCCTCCAACTCCAGTAGACCAGGAGCAAGAGGCAGAGCTGAAACCGAAGGTCGAGGGACCTTCACCTAGCCCCTAGAGTTTGTCACTTTGAACTTTGACTTCTAAACTCCTAAATGGTAAGAAAATAAATCTTTGTTAGTGGAAGTCACCCATTTGTGGTATTTTCAGCTGGAGCAGCACTACAGGACCAAACCACCCCACTTAATATTTCTTTTGTCTCCTTGCCACTCACAGGGGGGAAAAAAAAAAAAGAAAGAAAGAAAGAAAGAAAAGCTGTTCCCAGCACTTCCTTTCTTGTCTCAGATAGCCTCCAGAGCCCTTTAAATTACATTTCTTCATCATAACCGGATGGAGCTGTTGTTTGACCTCTACATTGCCAAATGCCGTGGTCACTTTTCTGAGCTCATCTTATCTAACCAAACACAAAAGCGTACATAGTGTATCATTGCATTTACACTGGATTTTGGAATACACAAAATAGTAAGTAGAGAAAATTTAGTGGTTGCAAGAGAGTGGAGGCAAAATATTGCAGAAGGGCACTAGGGAACACTTTAGATTTGTAAAAATGTTCTGTTTTTGGATTACTGTGGATTATACAACCATATAGACTTTTAAGCTTTATCAAACAGGTCACTTAAAATAGTGAATTTTATTGTGTGTAAGTTATGCCTCACTAAATTTGACTTGAAAAAACAATGAAAACACAGATACATAAGCTATCACTGGAAACTGATTCTGAATATCTTTAGGCATCTGCTTCTGAGAAATTATGTCAAAGAGAAGCCTGTATATATATGCTTTTTGGATAAAATTATTACTATATTTTCCTCAAGAATATTAACAGCAATTCTATGAATATAGTTTATTTCTCTTTATCATCATCATAATCTTTAATAAAAATAAGGCAAACAGACAAAATTCTGTATATGAAGTTAAAAAGCCTTACAGTTTATTTCCAGGTTGTAGTATATGACTGTGTGCAGAAAAAGATTGGGTCAATATTTTAAATTAGGAATATTTTCAGTAAAATTAACATATTCTAATTATAATAAAGTGGTGAACTCATTTATATCTAGCATCATATTTCATATTTTTCCTAATTGTTTCCTTGAAAATATGTGAAATTAAAATATTGTCAATAGAGTTATTGTGTACTGGAGAAGTCATTATTTAAGGAAATCTGGGATTAATGCTTTTATATCTGAAGCAACATTCTGCAAATGCACATACCTATTTAAAAATATATAATGATATGGAAGTTGTGGGGTGGTGCAAACAGTTAAGGAGTCCTTTGATGATGGAAAGGTTAATGGTTTGAACCTACTCAGCAATATATGGAAAGAAAAAGAGGTCACACCCATAAAAACCCTAGGGAGCTCATTTTCAGCCTTTATAAGTCACAGTCAACACAACAGCAATTGTATTTTTGTTTTTGTTTTATCATCGATAACATGAAAAAGTATGTCTATAGGTGTTGTGGTTGAAGAAAACGTGGTAGTTTCTATTTTGCCTATATTAATTTTAAAGCTAACATATGAGTTTATCTAAAAGCAGTCATTAATGCAGGAATGAATTTCAAGAACACAAAGAAATATGTGGAAGACTTGGAGTTCAGAATCATCTGTATAGATCTGACAGGTTAAACTCTGAATGTATTTAATTGCAAAAGGATAGTTTAGAAAACAAGTATGAAAAGGAAAATAAAAATCTTAGCTCTAGAAATTGCTCATATATAAGTTCAACTTGAAATTAAAGACAGTTAAAACAAGTCCATGAGAGCCAAAATATCATCTTGAGTATATGACACCTAAATTTAGAGACCATCTAAAGAATAGATTTGATGAATTGAACACCAATAACTGAAAACCAGAAGAATTGTGGGATGACATCAAGAAAATCATCCGTGAAGAAAGCAAGAGGTCACTAAAAAGAGCAGAAAAGAAGAAAAGACAAAAATGGATGACAGAAGAGACTCTGAAACTTGCCCTTGAATGGAGAGTAGCTAAAGCAAATGGAAGAAATGACAAGATAGAAGAGTTGAACAGAAGATTTCAAAGAGCAGCTCAAGCAGACAAAGCCAATTACTATAATGAAAATTCCCCATACTTACTCAATCTGAATGCCAAGCAAATAATCTGAGAAGCTGGACTATATGAAGAAGAACATGGCATTAAGATTGGAGGAAGAATCATAAACAACCTGTGATACAATGATAACACAACTTTGCTTGCTGAAAGTGAGTATGACTTGAGGCACTGATGAAGATTGAAGAATACAATCTGCAGTGTGGATTACATCTCAATATAAAGAAAAAAAGTCCTCACAGCTGGACCTATAAGCAGCATCATGATAAATGGAGAAAAGATTTAAGTTGTCAGAGACTTCACATTGCTTGGTTCCATGATTGATGTCAATGGAAGCAGCAGTCAGACGTTAGATGACTGGGCAAGTTGGCTGCAAGGGACCTCTTTCAAGTGCTGAGGACCAAGGATGTCTCCTTGTGAACTAAGGTGCACCTGACACAAGCATGATATTTTCAATTGCCTTGTACGCATGTGAGAGCTGGACAATGAATAAAGAAGACCGAAGAAGAATTGATGTTTTTGAGTTGTGGTGCTGGCAAAGAGTGCTGAAAGTACCGTGGACTGCTAAAAGAAGTGATAGATCTGTCCTGGAGGAAGTGCAGCCAGAATGTTCCTTGGAAGTTAGAATGGCCAGGCTTCTTCTCACCTACTTTGGTCATGTTGTCAGAAAGGACGGATGTCATGCGTGGGCTTGGTAAGGGGGGGCGTCGATGGAAGAGGGGAAGGCCCTCAGTGACCTCCATGAGATGGATTGACACAGTGGCTGTGACGATGGTCTCAAGTATAGCAAGGATCATGGAGCTGGCGCGGACTCGGCGCTGTTTCTTTCTGTTGTGCATAGGGTCTCTATGTGTCAGATACGACTCATCTGCACCTAAAAACAACAACAACAGAAATGCATATTTAAGTTAGCGCATAGATCAACAAAAGAGTCTGAAATCCCATTTCTACCAATTTCTGATGAAAAGCAAATATAAAACTCCAAAGGAGAAAAGAAAGTCAAAGAAAATAAATGATTGAATGATATAAAACTAAAACAAAGATGATAAGATGCTATTAGATGTGCCTACTGGCAGGTCACTGTGTCCTTCTATAAAGAATGTTTAGTAAAGTGGTAGAACAGATCAAAATTAAAACATATTGACAATAAAATGTTAGGATAAAGTGTTTTATAAGAAAGGCTATTTTTAATAATTTAATAAATTTTAAATGTACTTAGGTGAAGCATTGAGAATATTTTTTATAATCGCATACACCTTATAATTGAGTTTACTTCAGAATGAAAGGGTAAGTGAATATTTTCTATCAATAAAAATGAATACCAAAGAGCAAAAAATCTTTAGGAAGAGTTATTTTTGTAAGCTAAGTGTGGCAAAATTAAATGTTTTAAATTCTGATGAGATACATTTATTTAAAAAAACAAATTAATTTATTTGTAATTTGTGCAAAAAGAGATGTAGATAAAAAATGACAAAGAATACTGGAATATTAAGTAAGCCTGAGCTGCATTATTATATACCGAGTAATTAAGCAGTGATTATAATATTTTATTAATAAAATTTGACAGTTTATATTTTGCTTCACAAGTAAAGAGTATATTTCAATTTAACCATTGAATTCCTTTATGAATAAGCATTTGTATGGATAATCTCTTCTTTACAAATTTTCATTTGTATTTTAGTAAATATTTTTAACAAATTACTTTGGAGTAAAATCTAGCTCTTTGTCTATCCTTTTCCTTCTGATTCTTATTAGCAAAAAAAAAAAAAAAAAATGACAGCAATATTCTTACACTAATTTCCCTCAATTAAATGATTACACTTTCCAGATAAGTGATTGGAAGTAAAACTTGAACCTCCAGCCTTCTGGTTAGCAGTCAAATGCCTTAGGCACTACACCACCAGAGCTCCCTGACCACTGCTATTCACGCCTATTTCACATCTTTGAACATCAGTGAAGTGCTCACATCTCCAGTATCAAGAAAAAACCATCAGTCTATCAATAACTACTTATTTATAATATTTCTAAACTAATGGACAAATAGTTCTTTCATGAAAAACCCACAATAAAGGATAAATATTTTTATAATTAATGTTGAATTAATGTTGATTGATAATAATAAATTACTAATAATAATTTATAATAAAAAACAATAAATCAATTATTGGCATTCCAAACAAACACCAAGCAGACACATTCTGAGAATTTGTTATCCCCTCTCCATTTAGATACATATTTGGTGCCAAAAGTTGTTATCATATATTGAAAAAACATATTTAGAAGGCCAGATTGAAGATCACTTTCCATATGTATTTGAAATATATATCCTAAGGTTTTTTTTTTTTTTTTTTTAAATCCATATTGAAGGGAATCTAGTGCATGTTTTGTTGGATAGAATACACCTGTATATATAACTGAGGTATTCATATACCTCATTTCATGAACCACTAGAAAAGGACCAACAAGTAGAATAGATTATATGGTTAATGCAGAACCTCAGCTCTGCCTTACACCAGACATTAGAGAAGCAGTTTCCTACCATGTTAGAATTCATCTATTCACCAATCACCTTAACTTTTTTTCTGCTTTATTGCTGTGGATGAGTGCTTTCATAAATATTATTTCAAAAGAGTGACAAATGGATTTGAGTGCATGAAGGTTAAAATTCAACATGGCAATATACAATAATGATATAGAGCTTTTTTTATATGGCTTATTTAGTTACGCATTTTTTAACCACAGTGATAGTGCTCTCTTATGTCTTTGTCTGAGGCAAAGCTATAATAAATTCTGTAAATCTGTAATTGAGAAGAAAATATATGAAAACTTATTATCTAGGCAGAATCTTCATTTTTAAAAATTCAGAATAGGTGTCTGAAAGATTTATTTTTAATAATAGCCCATAATAAAGCCACTTATGGTACTTTTTTGGTTTTAGGCACATTGAACATCAAGAGACCTACTTTTGGCAAGTATCTTCAAATTGCATTTGTCAAATAACATTATGTCCTCCTAAAAGTCCCTTGACTGATACATTATTTGTACATTTATCTTTCAGGCCCTCCCACACAGTCTAAGGCATACAAGCTTTGCTTTTTTAAAAAATGTCAATACCTACTAATTGCTTCCTGAGTAGGTTTTGGTGTTATTTCAATGAAAGGTATAATTTAGCAAACAGATTTAGCAAGCACCAGATAAAACAATTAGTACAAAGATCTTTTGTGAAAGAAGTGGCTGGCAGTACACCCGCAGTGAAGGCTGAATTTGTAATTTAGAAAACAGATTTAGCAAGTGGCAGATACAACAATTAGTCTAAAAATCTTTTTGTGAGAGAAATAGCTCACTGAATAGGAAAAGGGAAGAAACATTTGCATAAAAATGATGTGTCAATTTCACTGAAAAGCAAATCATTTTCTATCTCCACCTTTTAACCTTTTTTTTCCTTTATGAATTTCTTTTTCTTGTATAGTACAGGTGGTCAACTCACTAGGATATTTCAAAGTTACAACATAAGCAATGCTGTCTAATGTAGTAGGACCACTACATATTTAAAAGATTATCATCAGCTTTCACTAGTTCACAAGATCTGTTGGATGCTAGAAGAAAACCAACCCCTTTCCGTGAGTCAATCATAGCATAGATTTTACAAATAAAATTAACATATTGAACCCAACCAACCTACTGACATCAAGTCAAGTCCAACTTACAGAGACCCTACAGGATGGTCTAGAACTGTACCCTAGGGTTTGTAAGGCTGTAAATCTTTATGGAAGCAGACTGCTTATCTTTCTCCCAGAGTGGCTGGTGGGTTTGAACTGCTGACCTTTAGGTTAGCAGCCAAATGCTCTAATCACAGTGACACCAGAGCTCCTTAAACTCAAAAAGAACCAAACTCACTGCCACTGAGTCAATTCTGACTCCTAGCAACCCTCTATGAGGAGGTAAATCTTTATGGAAGTAAATTGCCCAGTCTCACTTCTGTGGAGTGGATAGTGGGTTTGAACTGCCAACATTCTGGTTAGCAGTCAAGTGCCTCAGGCACTATGCCACCTTAGTTAACAGCAGTAACAACAAAAAAATTAAATCCCACATGAACTTCTAATAAGAATAACTGTCCAGGGTTTCATTTATAATCAGGATCCTAATAGAGAAGCAGAATTGATACTCAGTAGATTTCATTGGATTGCATTAGCTTCAAATTTCTACCAAACTCTTAGAAGTAGATTTCAATAGCTGGAGTCTGGACCCTCATTGCTAGGACCCTGCAATTCCTAGATGGCACTGTCATCAAAAGACCCAGGTTAAAAACCAGTAAGCCTGATTAAAGTAGCTACATAAAGGAAGGTTTAATTCACTGAGCTTGTACTACTCTAGATGTAAAATGATCATAAGGTCTCCAGAATCTGTAACTGTGGTAGATTGCCCAGTCTTCTTTCTGAGGAATGGCTGGTGGGTTTGAAGTCAAACTACTTGGGATCTCAGATGCATTACATATCATACTAATTGCATGGATATTATGCAAGACTTCAAACTCAGAACTTATATCTTTACATTCATGTATCTATTGCCAACATACAACTACTCTCATATTACCCATAGTGCTTAACCATCAAGCCTACATGTGTGATAGCACTACTTCTTACTTTAAGCTTATTTCATCTCATGGGGGGCAGGAATTATGCAATGAACACAGACTGTTATAAAAATTGGTCTTAAATACAGTTACAAATACCTCCCAGTTATACAGCACTATAAATGAAATGCTTAATCGATTAAAAAAATATATTTGTATAAAATATGCATTATTATTCACTTTTTAAGTTCCATTTACTATTCATGTTCACTCTAGCATTTTAATTAATATTGTTCAATGCTGCTGTTTCTTATGGTTAAATCTTTGCTATTCCTGAAGCGTTTATCATTGGTTGAAGTCAGTTATGCTATACAGTCTTCTGGGATAAAACATCTCTTTCCTTTATTTATTTGTTTATGTATTTATTTATCTATTATCTATTTATGTATCTATGTATCTATCTATCTATTTATTTATTTATTACTATGGTTTAGGTGCAAGTTTACAGAGCAGAGTTTGTTTTACATTCAACATTACATGTACATTTAGTTTCACTCCCTATTTACCATCCCCAACCCTAATTCAGTCTCCTCCCCTCATTTCTCAGTAAGCCTGACCCCCTCCCCTCAGAGTTATGCATGCCTGTGTGTCCTGAATTTCCTCTGTGAGAATGCTGCCTCTCTGGTGCCCCGGGGTCAATTGCACCAAGAGATGCATTTCCATAGAGTATGTAGGTGCATCCCCCCTGGGTTGAGTGGTCTGTGTATGCATCTTGTTTACTTTTGGGCTGAGAGCCAGCCCCTGGGAGTGAGTTTTATTCCAGGCCCAGAATGTATCCCAGGGCCATAGTATTGGGAGTCTCACCAGACTCCATCTGACCAGTAATTCTGGTTATTTTTGAGGTTTTGGATTTTTTTCCACATTTTTCCTGCCACTCTATCCAGGATGAGAGCTCTAGTGGTGTAGTGCATAAGGCATTTGACTGGTAACCAGAGGCTGGTGTTTTAAACCCACAAGCCACTCCATGGAAGGATGATTGGGAAATCTACTTCCACAGTGATACTGCCTCAGAATCTCAAGGAGTGGTCATTATGAGTCTTAGCCAACTCCACAGCATTTGAGTTTGGTTTTCTTGGTTATCCAGGATCTCCAGATTTGATCCTTTCCTGAGTGGTTGGCATTGGTAGCCGGGCACCATCTAGTTCTTCTATCTCAAGGGCCATCATGTCCTAGGGCTGATTGCTTCCAAATGCCTTTTGTTTTTTGCACTCTTCTTCACTTCCAACAACAGGAAACCATTAGTTGCATCTTAGATGGCTGTTTGAAAGCTTTTCAGACCCCAGTCACTACTCACCAATGAAGGATGAGGAACGAGACCATTAAGTACTTTGTTGTGCCAATCGAGTCCGGAGTCTTCCAATACTATGGTCCTGAGTCGGTAGATTCCATTGGATCTTTTTCCCACAGTGTCTGCCTGTCAGTGAGGGATTACTCTATGTCTGTCTTCTGGTATTTCTGTAAGGATTGTGGGTATTTTGTATCACTGGTATCTGTGTAAGATTAGTCTCCACTGAATCTATCCTTGGCCTAAAGTATACTTCTGTTCGCTGACCCCTATCAGATCTCAGAGGTTTATGTGTTTATCTGTAGCTTGGTGTTTGGTGTTAATGGTAATGCAGTATTGTGGACATACTGGTTGGTATTAACATCTGTCATCTACATCTTTTGAGGAAAATTCTGTGTCCTCCCTTTTCCTAATGCTATCATGGTGGTCACAGACTCTTTCCATATCATCCCTCCTATTTCCTTTTTTTAAAAGTAGAATGTGTTAATGGAAATTAATTTAGCCAATATTTTCAACTTTCTCTATTACTAAATTCATAGCAAATTCACGAAGAATTATTAAATGACTAAATTAGATTTCACTTTTTATCACTTTTTGAGTTAAAAGTGATTCTAATACTTATATAATGAAAGATAGGAGGAATGAAGAGTCAGTAAAAAAAAAAAAAAAAGAAATGGAGGACATGGGTTATTTGGGAATATAAAAGGAATCTGAGTTTCCAAACTTGAAATATTATTTCACTTCCAAAAATATTCCTAAAATTATTAACTCAGCCTCAATTAATTAGATGATATGGTGTTAAGAAAAGAAGACTGATTTATGGTCCCAAAAAAGTTAATATGATGAGCTAACATTTTTTTACCCTCTGTAAAAATGTAGTTAAACTTTATTGTGGTAAAAGTCCCTTTTTAAAATAAATGTGTAAGAGAGTATAATGTTACAAATTGCATAGGTTGTTGGATCCAAGATTCTTGGATTCAAATTCCACTTCTAGTTTCTTAATAGCTAATATATTTTTTGTTGCCCTCCTTCAGCTACTACATCCCTTCTATTTCACCACATTATGATTTTATTATATATATATGATAAAATCATAATGTGGTGAAATAGAAGGGATGTAGTATATACATATACTCATATATATATGAGCTCTGGTGGTGTAGTGCCTAAGGCATTTTTGACTGCTAACCAGAAAGAAGGCTGGCAGTTCAAACCCAATTAGTCACTCCTTGGAAGGAAGATTGGGCAATCTACTTCCATAGAGATACTGCCTTAGAAACCCAAGGAGGGATCACTATGAGTTAGAAAATGACTCAGGGAGTATATATATATATATAAATGGGATAATGAACCTTTGCTCTAGAACAGAAGTTGACAAAATTTCTGTACAGCATCAAATAATGGGTATATTATGCTTTGTAGGCAATATGCTGTTGCTGTTGTTGTTAGGTTCCATCAAGTTGGCTCCGACTCATAGTGACCTTATGTACAACAGAATACACATGTACAACAGAATACACTGCCTGTCATGTGCCATCCTCATAAACCTTGTTATACTTGAGCCCATAATTGCAGTCACAATGTCAATCCATCTTGTTGAGGGTCTCCCCCTTTTTTGCTGGCCCTCCACTTTAGCAAGGATAATATCTTTCACCAAGGAATAATCCCTTCTGACAACATGACCAAAGTTTCTGAGACAAAGTTTGTCCATTGTTGCTTCCAAGGAGCATTCCAGCTGCACTGTTTCCAGGAGAGATTTGTTAGTTCTTCTGGCAGTTCATGGTACTTTCAGCATTCTTCACCAACACATAGCTCAAAAGCACTCATTTTTCTTAGATCTTCCTTATTCATTGTCCAGCTCTCATGTGCACATGAGGCAATTGAAAACACCAAGGCTTGGGATATGTACACCTTAGTCTTCAAAGAGTTATCTTTGTTCTTCAGCACTTTAAAGAGGTCTTTTGCAGCAGATTTTCCCAGTGAAATACAATGTCTGATATCTTGACTACTGCTTCCGTTCATTTTGATTGTGGATCCAAGTAACATGAAGTATGCTCTCTTCAAGTAATATGAAGTATTCAACTCTGCTTTTGTAGTGTGAAAAGCACTACAAACAATAGGTTAACAAATAAACATTGTCATGCTTCAAATACAACTTTATTTACAAAAACAGGTGGCAGGTGGAATTTGACTCATGTCATATGCTGCCCATGTCTGATTTAGTTATCATTAATCAGTGTGAAGTTATGTACGTACATTTATGGTAATTCACCCCAGAGGAAACTTCATTCCATATGCAATTAAAGAATGTTTATTTTCCTTAGTGTGATCCCAGCTGAAATTTTATTGAACAAAAATAGGTGATTTACCTTTAAATTTGGACAAACATCTTTGAAACTCTCTGTGGTAGTAAGGTTATTTGTCAACTTGGCTGGGGCTGATTTTGAGTATCTGGACAACTGAATGTACATATTCCCTATGGTGAATCAATTCCATGGTAGAATCTACTGTAAGTAGCTGAATATCTGCCTTACAGATGTGGTCTGTCCAGTATAAAATAAGAAGCTTTGAGAAAAACCTTTCAGCTTTTGGCATGCTTGGACCACGTATGTAGCCAAGCCTTCATTCATCAGCTTGCTACGTTGTCTGCAGATCTTGGAACTGTTTCTGGAGTTGAACTAGTGGCCTGCCATGTTGTTTGATAATCTTGGGACTGCCATTTTACTTGTTGATTTTGGGTTTGTCAGACTCAGCAGCCAGCAGCTGTTTGGGTTAAGAGATGTCTCCAAGTGCAGTGGGACAGGGGCAAGAGGCAGGCCTAAAGGCTAAGGTTGAGAGGCCTTCACCCAGCCCTGGAGACAACACTTTTAACTCAGACTTAGTCTCTTAAACTGTAAGAGAATAAATCCCTGTTTGTTAAAGCCACACAATTATGGCATTTCTGTTAGTAGCACTAGAGAACCAAAACACTTTCCAATATTAGATAATGAAAAAACTAATTTTATTTATATAATAACTGACATATAATATAAATTTAATTACATAGCATATGAAAATTTATATTATATATTAAATGATATCAGATAATACAATTTTAAATTATTTATTTACTTTTAAAAATAATTACTGTGTAAGTGTAATCATTGAAACTTTGAAGTTTGACATCAGGGTTATAAAAACTATTTAGTCAGATGCCTATATTCCATAAAAGGAAGACTGAAACCAAGAGTAATATATATTTCATATTTATAGGAATAAAATTTTAGAATATTGTTTATTTAAGTCCACATTATTCTTTAAGCATTTTCTTCCAAATTTGCAATTTCTTCCTCCAATTAATTAAATGATTAGTTTCTGATGTAGCACAAACTCTATCAATCAACAGTTTATAATTATTAAATTGATCTAATAATACAGTTCTTTCTTAAATGTTAAAAATCATAGCTATAGTTCAATATAAACTCTGTTTAAAGATACTAACATGGCAATAACTATATATTCATTCATAAAATTAAAGTTGTACCACTATATAAGTTTCTTTTGCAAATAAGTTATTATAAACTGAAATGTCTTCTATTAAGTAAAATAATTCTATAGTAGTATGTTTATATAGTGTTCTGAAAATTATTGAGTCAATCAGAAGAGGACATTGAATCATTACTATTAACTAATATTAAAAATAATCAGGCATTTCAGTACTATCATCAATTCTCCTATATTGATATTTTAAAATAAATATCATTAATTGTTCTTCATTTGAAGATAATCCAGTTAAAATTTAAAGTGTAGATGCTATTGTTGTTGTTATGTGCCGACGAGTTGGACCCAACTCATAGCGACCCCTCATTGGGTTTCTGAGGCAGTATCACTATGGAAGTAGATTGCCCCATTTTCCTTCCAAGGAGTGGCTGGTGAGTTTGACCACCAGCCTTCTGGTTAGCAGTCAAATGCCTTAGCCACTATGCTACCAGAGCTCCCATAGATGCTATTAGTATGAATTAATGTAACTGTCATTTCCTTTAACTGATTCAATAGCTGAGAGTTTGATTTAAAGGATTCATAGTCTGAAAGGATGAATAGTGTCACAAATCTCTTCACCTATCAATACTGCATTATTTACAAGAAACAGATATATAACATAAGCACTTTGAAATTTACTTATAATACATTCCTTAGGGCAATAGAAGTATTATTCCCAAATGGCCAGAAGAACTAGCACTTTGATGATTGTAGCAATAGTGGAAGCAGTTCATATGTTTACCTACGATTCTGTTTATTGTTCCATTTCTAAAGGTGCTAAATGTACCCATTCTTCAGCTGCAGGATGAGGCTATGAACTCTTCATTTTGTTTTATTGGAAATACTCTACATATCCTCAGTATTTCTGCAACAATTGATGTTTACTTATTCTCACATGTCAGCATTTGTCTTTTGTTATAAATGTCCATGTGTGCATTTTTTCTCCCTTCTAAAATCAAAGACCTCAGAGGGCAGCATCTATTTATTACTCTGTTTAAATTTCTACAAGTTTAGAATTTCCACTTATTTAATTCAACAATTATTAACTATGGTAGGCTAAATAATGGCCCATAAAGATGTCCATATCCTAATGCTAACAACCTATGAATATATTACTTCATATGGCAAAAGGGAATTGGAAAATGTGATTAAGCATTATGTGATTAGGAAATCATCCTATGTTATCCAGTAAGATCAACTGTGAATGTCTTATAAGAGAGGCAGAATGGTCAGAAATAGAGGGAGGTTAGAAAATATTATGTTGCTAGCTAAGGGAGGATAGGACGATGAGATAAGGAATCAGGCAGCCTTTGAAAGCAATACAAGGAATTGAAGTTAATTCACTCTACTTCATTCATCCAAGAGATTTGCAGATCTATTGATACCTTGATTTTAAAACTTCTGACTTAAAGAGTGGTAAAATGTATTATTTTTTACAATCTGCTTCCATAGTGACACCTCCTCAGAAACCCAAGGAGGGGTCGCTATGTGTCAGATTTCACTCGACAGCAGTGACATTTATACTAATTTTGTACAAATTTCATATTGGACAAATCTTCAGCAAAATACCTCTTTAAAGGGCTAAGAGGCAAAGATATCACTTTGATGACTAAGGTGCACCTGTCCCAATCTCCTCGTATGCATGTGAAACCTGGACAATTAAAATTGAAGAATTATTATATTGGGGAAGCATATTGAATATACCATGTATGCCAGAAAAACTAAGAAATCTCTCCTGGAGAAAGTATAGCCAGGGTGAAGGAAGGATAGTAAGACTTTATATCATTTACTTTGGATATTTTATTCGGAGAACCCAATCATTGGAGAAGGACATATTGATTAGTAGAGGGTTATTGGAAAAGAAGGAAATCCTTATTAGAATGGTTGACACAGTGGCTTCAACAATGGCCTCAAACAAAGCAACAATTGTGAAGGTGGTGCAGAACCAGGCAATGTTTAATTTTGTTGTCCATAAAATCATTAGGGGTCAGAACTAAGTGGATGGCACCAAACAACAACAAACCTTTAGTTACCTTATATCATTTTATGCTTATCATCCTATAGATATATTTATATGTATGCATTTATACTGTTTATAGTTATGAATCTACCTATAGGAATTAGTAAGTGGTTTGAATCAACACTGTTTTACATTAGATGTGGATTATATGCTAAATAGTTTCTGAACAATTGCTGTTAAGCAGGTTATAATGCTTATTAGGACACAGACAATAATGTTGTGATAACGGATATAAGTGTATATATCAATGGTTCCATGGAAGAAGAAAAGAGTTCTTTCTATATCAGACTGAAGTTAGAAAAACTGAAGCATAATGTGAAGTTCAAAAACTTAAGAATATATGTTATACCAAGATGAGAGGCATAGGTGAACGTAAATGGCCATTCACATTCAGGGAATATAAACTTGATTAATTTCCTTGGAACAAATGGTACATGAGGAGGGAATAGTAGAAAAAAGAGCTAGAGAGTCAGGAGGATGTCAGATCATTATTTACCATATGCATTAATTTAGAAGTTTCAACTTTACCCTGAAAGCTATTGAGGACCATTGAAGAATTTCATGCTCAATTAATGCAAAATGAGAAAAGCAGAAAGAAGTAGAAGGCTTACAGGAAAATAACTGAGCCTTCTTGATTCAAATAGTTGTATTGCCATTTATTGAAGTTTTCAGAGTGAGGGATTCTGTGAGGTGTATTAAATAGTTTAAATAGGAATTTGAAGGAGTGTTTTTTAAAATATAGCAATTTAAACATGCTGCTTATGCCAAGAGAGGGACAATATAGTTTCCTTTGGAGGAAATCTTGGAAAATGCAAGTGGATGAAGTTGTAATATTGTGCATTGGTCTCATTTGCAAATCTATGCTCATTATGTTTCTACAACAATCGCAAATCCCATAAGATATGAGTCATTATTATGGTTTTTAAGTACATATGTATAAGCACTCATAATATGAACTTAACGTGGAAATATATCTACCTTTGTGAGTTTTTCTAATGTTAACTATAAGCCATTAAAAACATGCCAGTCATGAGAAAGTTATTTATAACATTTCTGATTTTAGACATAAAAACAGAACTATGTGAACTATGTAAGTAACATCACCAACCGTAAGTTAACTTTTACCTGACATGCTGTGATAAAGAATACACAGGAAATCTTTGTAAGCTATTCTTGAGACATAAGTCTAAATGCCTGTTTAATCTCTAACCTTGAAGAAAATGTGTCATGCTGCTAATCTCTAACCCAGGAGAAAAGACATAATACATTAATCATTGACACATCACACTGCTCTTTATTGTGTGTGACCAAAGTGAGAATTTCACATATAAACCCTGAATTCCTGCTAATTCATTAAAAAAAAAAAAAAGCCAGAAGCAAATGGATCATTCTCTAGTCTCCTACTCTCACTCAAGTTTGAGAGAGTCCACAAAGACTCTGCCCACAACTGATAGCATAACCTCACTGCAAGGAACCTCCACTGAGTTGAGCTGTAGTTAAGCCTTTCTCCTGAGGCCTTGATTTAAAGGTAAAAGTGTGAAATCTCACCGTTTCAACTACTGCTATAATTGTAATTGTTAATTCCTATGTTGTGGTTCTAGATGAATGTTGTCAGGTCTTATTTGAGTGCCTTGGCATGACTGCCTTACAATAAACTAAATGAGTTCATACATGATAAATCTTAGTATCTCTATTCATTTTCTAAGATTTAGTTCTTCATGCCATACCAGATGCCTTGAGTAGCAAACTTCTTCAACGACCAGTGATTCTTGGTCAGAAGTATGTCAGATACATCTATCATGAATTATCATGTTCTCTAGCTACCATATCTTATGAGCTGATTCTTGCCCTACTACTGAACTTTAACTAAAAACCAAACTCCCATCTCACTGTCACCTTGAGTCATTTCCAACTTATACCAAACTTTAACTAAAAACCAAACTCCCATCTCACTGTCACCTCGAGTCATTTCCAACTTATACCAACCTCTCCTTAGGTTTCCAAGGGGGTATCTCCATAAAAGTAGATGGTGCAATCTTCCTTCCAAGGAATAGCTGGTGGGATTGAACAGCCAGCCATCTGGTTAACAGTAAAATGCCTTAGATACTACACCACCCACCTTGGTTTTCTTTAAATCCAGATTCACAATTTATCAAGATGCAATTAAATTTCTGTCATTTACATATATATACCTGTGTCCATCAGGAACCCATCCTTATGAAAAGGAATGCTGTATTCAAAAACGATGGAAATAAGTTTTGTGTGGAAACCCAGATGTGACTGGCCAACTGGTATAATGAGGATAAGAAATGAGCTGCACTGTCCCTTTACCTTAAAGAGAACACTGATACTTTTCTATGATTCATTTGTGTCCAGATATGACACTCAAATTTGAAGTTACAGCTATGAAATAATATTTCATAATCATTATATATTTAACATATTTTTAGGGGATTCAGAACATTTTGTCACAATGACAGATGATGGTATAACTATCAGTTGATTTTAGAAATCAGTCAACGAAAAGATTTTTTAAAAACCCGAGTTAATTCCGACATTAAGGGGAATACAGATGTTTGGTATTCTAATAGATTTGAAAGTTGCTAGATTTTTTATTGTGATTAATACAAAAAGAAGATAATAGAAATTAAAAAGATGACAGGGAATAAAGATCAACAATACTTCAAAAAGAAAAGGAAATGCCTACAGGATATATGAAACCATAACATTTTTAGAGACAATAAGAAACTTTATTATTTACTGAGATATAATATCACACCCTACAATGTTTTCTGGAGTTTTAAAACAGCTAACAAGGAGAAATTGAACAACATGAGACAGTCTTTCTGAAAATCCTCTATTTTCTATACATTTTATAGATTATGTATATTTAATGATAGAAGCCTTCCAATTTCCAAATTCCAAAAGAATTACAACTTCAAATAGATAAAAGCATTTTTGGACTAGGAATGATCAAGATTATAATTTGAGTTAGTTGAATTGCACAATTTTCCTTCTTTTCTTCTATTTTTTTCTCTGCAACTAATAAAATCTGATTGTCTAAACTTTTGTTACCTCCAAAATGCCATCTACATTGTAAATGTCCATATCTGTTATTTTAATTAATTTAAAGAATTAAATGGGATTGAAAAATTAGAGGCATTACTTCATGAACAAGAATTCAAGTTATGCAAATAGGTCTATGATGGTCTTGTAACATTTATACAAAATAAATTACACATTAGCAAGTGACTTAGAAACTTAGATAGAATATTATTTTGTAGGCTTTTTTTAACATCTTGCATTATGAACTTTGTGTTATCAATTACAACAAATGCAGAAGATAATCTTGCAGCCCTGACCTTTGAAAGGAAGGATACAGAAGTGGACTACATGCCAACTAGTAGATGAATCTGCATGAAAACACTGAAAAAGAACAGACTGTGATCTGTCAGCAATCCTGATGGCATGGACAGCTTGGATATTGGGAGGTGTTGTTAGCACCTAAGAATTAACCTAAAAATCAGCCCTACTAGCCAGGGGCTGCACAGAGGACTGTAATGGTGCCTGGTGAATAAGAGGGGAAGTAGCGAAGAGAGAGAGGGGCTGAGCTGTGGACTTTTGGCTGTCTGGAGGCCATAGCTATTTTGAATGTACAAGCGGTTCAATCATTTTGGATATTTAAAGTGACAGTATACTCTCAGATTCCAGGGAACTAAGAATAGGCTCCACTTGCCAGAGACCACAAGGACATTCTGGACGTGAATAACTAGAAAGGTTCAATGTTCTCCTTATAGCCTACACCCTTTTGGTGAGTGGAGATATGGTCATCCCCCACTCCCACTCACCAGGGCCATTCATCCCAGTCTTTATGCTTTGATGGAGCCTGGGTGCCCTCCCCCATCCAGATACTTTATCCTTTTTTTTTTTTTTTCCACTTTGTTTGTTGTTGCAGTGTAGTAAATTACCTAGTGTGGCTTTTCTAGCCATAGTCTTTGTGAACTCTCTGGTGGAATTTGCCATGAGCCACCAAGTAGCTCCTGATTATTAGTTATCCACCTGGCATATTTCTGTTGGGAGTAGCATGAAGTAATTTTCTGGGAAGTTCACTCTCTGTCAGGTATATGGAATTCTGATATTGGGATTGGTTAGTTTGGCCACTCTGCCAGGCTCAAAAGGAGGCCTCCTAGAGGCAGAAGGGGTCTCTCAGACTGCTGGCTGAGAAAAACCTGCTGCTGAGAGAAACGCACTCCTGAGAGACAACTGCTGAGAAAGAGACACCAAGAGACATGCATTGCTGAGAGAAAGACACCGAGAGACACACACTGCGAGGAGAGAGAATGAGAAAGACTGCTGGCTGAGAGACGGCAGGCTGAGAGAGACTTAGCCTTGTTCTTGAACTTGAATTTAAGCCTGGTGCTTCCCTAATAAACCTCATAATCTGTGAGTTCTGTGTGGAAACTGTAGTGAATTATTGAACCCAGCAGAGAGGTGGTGGGTACTGCAGGAAGAACGGTGTCAGGGTTGATGAAAGGGCTGGAGGGAGGCAGTATGTGTCACAAGAAAATGCCTTGAGCTACTGATGGTGATTCTATCTTCCTTTTCTGTGATCAGAGGATGGCAGAAGATGCAGCCTCCTTGTCCCTTTGGCAGTTTTTGTCTGTTTTAAAATTATTATAATATTATTATTATTATTACTATTACTATTATTATTATTATTATTTCATCCTTTTTATTAATATTTTTTCTTCTTCCCTTTCCAGGTTCTAATTTGCAGCTTTTACTCTCTTCCCTGTTCCTGGTTCTCATTTTTTCCTTTGTTGTGGTTCTCTTGATTCCTTGTTTTTCTTTTTGCATTTTCCCATTTTTTTCTTCATTATTTTCCTACACTATCTCTTTTCTTTTATTGCTCCCTCACAGATTTTTTTTCCATTTTTTTTTCTATGCATATTTCATTTAGTTTTCAAATTATTTTTTAAAATATTTTCTCTTATTTATTGCCTTTTCTCTTTTCTCTTTTTGGGAACTGTTCCTGTGTGTTTATGTGGTGTGTTTTTTGTCCACTTCCTTTTACTTTTAGATGGTTTTTTGATTGCTGCTTTTCTCTAATTGAATGGCAGACAGCAACTGTGCCCTTATGACACAACCACACCTTACCTTCTGCAGCTCCACTTACTGAGAGCCACCACTTCTTCTCCACCAACTGGCCAATGATAAATGACCACCAAGAAGAGCCTGACTCACTCTAAACTGCTCTTCACAAACAGTTAACAGTGATTAGTGCAGCCATTCTCATTCTCTATCACATGCACTAAGAGACAAGTGGTGAGACATAAATACTGCTAAATAGTGAGTATAGGAAAACAGTACTCTGTTTACTCAGATACATGCAAAAAAAAAAAAAAAAGAAAAGAAAAATCTTGGGCAAATCATCCCAACATATAATCACCAATTAAATATAAAGGCAAAAATGTCACAATATCTCAGAGACAAAAGAACATCATGGTCCACACAAAGAAACAACATATAGTGGTAGAAACAAGGAAGCAGTATACAGACCCATAAAATATCCCTAAAGAAGAAGCAGCATTGCAACTCCCTGATAAGGAAATAAAAAGAATTATATATCTTCAAAGGACTGAGAGAAAGATCAAGGGAAACACTGACAAATTTAAGGAAAACACAGACAAAACCCTAGAACAATTTTGGAATAAAATACAAAAACAAAATTACAAAATAAATGAAAAGTGGAAATGATACAAAATCTACAGATAGAAATCCAGAAGATTAATACTAGATTTTCAGAAATAGATAACACTTGAAAAGGGCAAAGGACTAGAATCAAATAAATGGAAAACAGACTTCATGAGACTTAAGACAAATACCAGAATACTTCTTTGGAAAGGGATCAATTAGAAAAAAGATTAAAATAAAAAAGAAAGCCTAAGATTCACATAGGATTCCATCAAAAGGAATAATCTACATACAATCGGAATTGTAGAACAGGAAGAGAAGAAGAAAACCACTGAGAAAATTGGTCAAGGTTTGTTGGAAGAGAACTTCCTTGATATGAAGAAAGATGAGAATATATTCATTCAGGAAGTCCAACGAACCCCAAACAGGATAGAACCCAAAAGAAAATCACCAAGACTTATCATCATCAAACTGATCAAAACCAAATACAAAGAAAGAATCCTGAAAACAGCATAGAAAAATGAAAAGTTACCTAAAAATGACACCCATTACGAATAAGGTCTTATATCTTAGGAGAAACCATGAAGGTAAAAAGGCAATAGCATTGTATATATAAAATTCTGAAAAAGAATAATTTCCAACCAAGAATTATATACCTGACAAAATTTTTTCTCAAATATGATGGTGAAATTAAGTGATTTCCAGATAAGCTCAAATTAAGGGAAATTTTTAAAACCAGACCAACCTTACAAGGGATACTAAAGGGAGTCCTTTGAACAGAGAACTGAAAATAACAAATAGAAAGCAACTGTTAATACACAAGATGACATAACCCAGATACCAACACAGCTGTGGAAGTATCCAAAGTAAAATAATCTTACAAGATTGTAAACAGAGGACCAGAGACATCACTGAGCAAATTAGGAGAAATACAAACCAAAAGGAAGGAAAAATGGTGTAGTTACAGAACTTCTAAATGGTAAGGAATTCAACAGAGTTGCAAGAGAGAAAGGACTGTTCTAAATTTGGGGAGAAAATTGTTCATCACAGGGTAAACTCAAGGAAAAATGATAAACTTTCACATCACAATTAAAAAAAAGCCAAAATATTTAGCAAATACTAAAATAATAGCAACAAAGGAAATGATAACACCATTTATAAACATAATGAGCTCAGCAAAGAAAATTACATGGAACAGAAAAACCAGGAACACCATGAAAAAGCACAACACAAAATGACAGCAACTAATTCATACTTGTTGATGATTGCACTGAATGCCAATGAATTAAATGTACCACTCAAGAGACAGAGAGTTCTAGGCTGGACAAGAAAACATAACTAATCAACATGCTGGCTACAAGACACACACCTTAGAGACAAAGATAAAAATAGATTAAAAACCAAAGGCTGGAAAAAGACATATCAAGCTAATGGAAACCAAAAAAGAGGAGGAGTGACAATATTAATTTCTGATCAAATTGACTTTAAGACAAAACCGCCATAAGAGACAAGGGAAGGCATTACACAATGATTAAAGGATCAATTGAACAAGAATATGTAACCATAGGAAATATCTATGGACCCAATAAAAGAGCCCAAAATACATAAATCAGACTTTAACAAAATTGAAAAGACAAATAGATGACTCCACAGTCATAGTAGGATACTTGAATACACCACTATCATGAAAGATAGAACAACTAGAAAGAAACTCAACAAAAATGCAGAAGAGCTAAACAATACAATTCATCAACTTGACCTTACACACATGTGCAGAGCACTTCACCCAACAACTTCACAATAGATAATCTTTTCCAGTGCACATGAACATTCTCCATGATAGACCATATGTTAGGCCATAAAGCGAGCCTTAACCAATGTAAAGGCACTGAAATACTGCAAAGCATCTTCTCAGATCACAATGCTATCAAATTAGAAATCAACAATAGGAAGATCAACAGAAAAAGAACAAACACATGGAAAATGAACAACACCCTCTTAAAGAATGACTGGGTAATAGGAAAAATAAAAAATTCCTTGAATCAAGTAGGAATGAAAATACAACATAACAAAATCTTTGGGATACAGCAAAAGCATTGCCAATTTATAGCAATAAATGCACACATTAAAGAAGAAGAAAGAGCGAAAACCTTAAACCAACATCTTCGACAATTAGAAAATAACAAGAAAATCCTACAGTCACCAGAAGAAAGGAAATAATAAAAATTCAAGAAGAAATTAATGAAACATAAAATAGAAAGAATATAGAAAAAAAATATAGAAAAAAAATCAACAGGACTAGCAGTTGGTTTATTGAAAAGATTAGTAAAACTGACAAACTATTGGCAAGCTTAACAAAGGTAAAGAGAGAGAATAAAAATAATACAAACAAGAAATGAAATGGAGAATATCACAATAAAACCAAAAGAAATAAAAATGATATTATCAGAATACTATGAAGAACTGTCCTCCAAAAAACTAAAAAATCTGGAAGAAATGGACAGATTTCTAGAAACACACTACTTACCTAAACTAACACAGACTGAGGAAGAAATTGAACAGGTCATAAAAAATTACCAACAATAAAAAGTCCTGGCCAAGATGGTTTCACTGGAGAATTCTACCAAACATTCAGAGAAGAACTGACACCAGTCCTACTCAAATTATTCCAAAACAAAGAAAAGAATGGAATTCTCACAAATTCTTTTTATGAAGCAAGCATAACCTTGATACCAAAACCAGGCAAAGACATCACTCAAAAGGAAAACTATAGACAAATATCCCCCATGAATATAGATCTAAAAAATCATCAACAAAATCCTAGCCAATGGACTCCAAAAACACACCAAAAAAATAATTCATTATTAACCAGGTGGAGTTCATATCAGGTGTGCAAGGATGGTTCAACATTAGAAAAACAATCAACATCATCCATCACATAAATAAAACAAAGGAAAAGAACCACATGATGGTATCTATGGGTGAAGAAAAGGCATTTGATAAAGTCCAACACCCATTCCTGATCAAAACTCTCAGAAAAATAGGAATAAAAGGGACATCCCTCAACATAATAAAGAACATATATGCAAAACCAATAGCCAACACTATTCTGAATGGAGATACTCTGAAACCATTCATTACCCATGCAAACAGAAACCAATGGATAAAGATATCCATTATCACCACTTCTATTCAACATTGTATTTGAAGTCCTAGTCAGGCCAATAAGGCAAGAAAGAGAAATTAAGGCATCCAAATTTGTAAGGAAGAAGTCATACTATCCCTATTTGCTGATAATATGATCCTATACCTAAAATGGTTTTGGCCATTTTGAATCAGACAACCATGTGATCTACTATGCAGGAATGAGAGTTTGAAGAGGAATGGCATGGCATTCATCATCACAAAGGATGTTTCAAGATCTGTCCTGAATACAATGCTGTCAGTGATAGGATAATATCCATATGCCTAAAGAAAATAATAATATCCATATTAATATCATTAATATGACTATTATTCAAATTTATGAACCAACCGCCAAAGCCAAAGATGAGGAAATTGAAGATTTTTATCAACTTCTGCAGTCTGAAATTGACCGAACATGCAATCAGGATGTGTTAATTATCACTGGTGACTGGAATGAAAAAGTTGGAAACAAGGAAGAAAAATTGATAGTTGGAAAATTTGGCCTTGGTGACAGAAAAAATGCTGGAACTTGCATAGTAGAATTTTGCAAGATCAACTTGTACATTGCAAACAGCTTTTTTCAACAACACAAATGGCAGCTCTACACATGGACTTCACCAGATGGAGCACACAGGTATCAGATTGACTACATCTGTGACAAGAGGTGGTGGAAAAGTTCAATATCTTCAGCCAAAACCAGACCAGGAACTGATTGTGGAACAGACCATCAAGTGCTCATATGTAAGTTCAACTTAAATCAGAAGTCAATTAAAATAAGTCCAAGAAAGCCAAAATATGATCTTGAATATATCCCTCCTGAATTTAGAGACCATCTAAAGAATAGATTTGATGCATTGAACACCAA